>NC_088635.1:40521-81067 GCF_036013475.1 Columba livia | reverse complement strand
CGGGGGGGGCCCCTCCGCCCCCCCCCAGCCTGGGAGGGTGACTGGTCATGGGAGGTGAAGGGGGAACCCCCCCCAGTTTGGGAGGGGCCGGCGCCATCAGATGGTGGAGGTCTTGTCTGCGCCATCTGAGGGGAGGGTGGGGGGGGTCAGGGGGGGCATCGTGTCCCCATGTCCCCCCCGGTGTCCCCATCCCCCTTGTCCCCTTCCCCAATATCCCCTGTGCCTTTGTGGCCCCCCCATCCTGTGTCCCCATGTTCCCCCCACATCCTGTGTCCCCCCCCATCTTCATGTTTCCCCCCCCCATGTCCCCCTGTCCCTCCCATGTCACTGTGTCCCCGTGTCCCCCCCACATCACCATGTCCCCCAAGTCCCAGTGTCCCCCTCCATGTCCACTCACCCCCCAGCGCGTGCTCCGTCATGCTCAGACACAGCGACTCCAGCGTCGGGTTGATCTCCAGGTCCGTGCCGGGGGGGGGACACTCTGGATTGGGGGGGGGAACGGAACACACACATAAATGAGAAGAGGGGGCCCAAGCCCCACACCCCCAAACCCCTCGGAGGGTGCCCAGGCATCCTGACCTCCAAAAAAACCCGCCTTGGGGAGCCACTGTTAGGGGTGACAGGTCTACCCCGCGGTAGGGGGGTGACAGGTCTACCCCGCAATAGGGGGCTGCCAGGTCTACCCCGCAATAGGGGGCTGCCAGGTCTACCCCGCAAAAGGGGGCTGCCAGGTCTACCCCGCAATAGGGGGCTGCCAGGTCTACCCCGCAAAAGGGGGCTGCCAGGTCTACCCCGCAATAGGGGGCTGCCAGGTCTACCCCGCAACAGGGGGCTGCCAGGTCTACCCCGCAATAGGGGGCTGCCAGGTCTACCCCGCGGTAGGGGGGCTGCCAGGTCTACCCCGCAATAGGGGGCTGCCAGGTCTACCCCGCGGTAGGGGGCTGACAGATCTACCCCGCAATAGGGGGCTGACAGGTCTACCCCGCGGTAGGGGCTGCCAGGTCTACCCCGCGATAGGGGGTGACAGGTCTACCCCGCGGTAGGGGGCTGCCAGGTCTACCCCGCGATAGGGGGCTGCCAGGTCTACCCCGCAATAGGGGGCTGCCAGGTCTACCCCGCGGTAGGGGGCTGACAGGTCTACCCCGCAATAGGGGGCTGCCAGGTCTACCCCGCAATAGGGGGCTGCCAGGTCTACCCCGCAATAGGGGGCTGCCAGGTCTACCCCGCAATAGGGGGCTGACAGGTCTACCCCGCGGTAGGGGGCTGCCAGGTCTACCCCGCGGTAGGGGGCTGACAGGTCTACCCCGCGGTAGGGGGCTGACAGGTCTACCCCGCGGTAGGGGGCTGACAGGTCTACCCCGCAATAGGGGGGCGACAGGTCTACCCCGCGGTAGGGGGCTGCCAGGTCTACCCCGCAATAGGGGGCTGACAGGTCTACCCCTCGGTAGGGGGCTGATAGGTCTACCCCGCGGTAGGGGGCTGACAGGTCTACCCCGCAATAGGGGGGCGACAGGTCTACCCAGGCAATGTGGGGACAACAGTTCTAGTTCCCCCCACTCTAGAGGTGTCCCTCACATGCCCCAGGGGTGCCCTCCAACCCGGGGTAACCCCCTCACCCCAATTTTGTGCCCCCCCTATCCTGGACCTACCGTGTGGGAAGGCAATAGGGTGACAGGTCTCCCAAGAAACTGGGTGACAGGTCCACCCAACCCACACGTGGAGGCAACCAGTCACACCCCCCACCTCTAGGGATGTCCCCCCCACTCTGGGGGTGTTCCCTCCGGACCCGGGGGTGCCCCCCCCACCCCAGTTTTGCACCCCCCCATCCCAGACCTACCCTGTGGGAAGGCGAGCAGGGCCTGTGGGGAGGTGTGGACGGGCAGGGAGTGGGTGCGCTGCACCGCGCTGCGCCCCCCCGGGGAGCCCCCGGCCCCCCCGAACCACAGGCTCTGCAGGGGGGGACAAGCGGGGGTTAGAAAAGAGGATGGGGGGCTGCACACCCCTCCCCCCCAACTGCCCAAAACCAAACAGGATCTGGGGTCCACATTTCACCCCCAAACACAAACCCCACACCCAACATCCCCCACATCTTGCCCCCCACATCTGCCCCCCCCAGAGCCCCCCATCTACCCCCATAGAGCTCCCCCAACATCTGCCACCCCATAAAGCCCCCCCATACTCCCCCCAGAGCTCCCCGCATCTGCGCCCCCCACTCCACCCCCCCAAATCCCCACGTTCCCCCCCATTTGCCCCCCCAAATCCCCAAGTCCCCCCCCATATTTGCCCCCCAGGACCCACCTGGCGTCCCTGGGTGCCCAGAGGGGGCCCGGCCAGCGGGGGCCGTGGGGGCGGCGCCCCCCCCGCGGGTCCCAGCAGCCCCAGGCGGGTGGGGGGCAGCGCCCGGGGGGGCAATGCGAAGGGCCGACCCCCCCGCCGCCCCCCCGCCCCCCCCACAGAGCCAGCTATGGGGAGCGAGTTGGAGCCGAAGGCCCAGCTGGGGGGGGGACACAGATCAAATGGGAGGGGGGGGTCAGGGGGACAGTGGCCCCTCCAGACCCCCCCCCCCCCCCAACCCCAGGAGGCCCCCCACAGAAAATGAGCCCCCCCAGACCTCGGGGGTGGGGGGGGAGCAATGGGGTACACAGAGGAGAAATTGGGGCATCTGGAGTGGGGGGAGACCCCTTTGGACTCCCCCAAAATGGGAACGGGGGGGTGAGGCCCCCTCAGACCCCCCCAAAATGGGGAGGGGGATGTGAATTTGGCACTCAAATAGGGGGGGACAAAAAGGCACCCGGGGGGATCAAGGGGCTGACAGCAGCATCCGGGGGTCCCAAACCCCCCTAAAAGGGGTAGGGGGGGAAACCCAATGCAGGGGGTGACTTGGGGGGGGTCCCTCCCCCAATTTGCCCCCCCCTTTGCCCCCCCCCCAGCCACTTACCCCTTGGGGGGGCGATAACCGGGGGGGTCGAGCGGCAGCTTCTTGGGGAAGGCGCGAAGCAGCTTCAGCACCTGCTGCTTCCAGGACAGGAGCCGCTTCTTCTGCGTCTCCGTGAACGCCTGGGGGGGGACACGGGGGGGTCAGCGGGATGCGGGGGGGGCCGCAGGGACCCCCGTGCCCCCCTCCTCGGGCCCCCCCCCGGTACCCTCGTGGCTCAGGCACTTCTCGAGGAGCTGGAGGTAACTGGTGATGTTCTCCTCGTCCGGCCGCGACACCAGCAGCTGGGTGCACACTGAGGGGGGGTCAGGGGGGCACGCAGCATCCTGACCCCCCCAGGACCACCCCCCCAAGATCCTAGGACCCCCTCCAACCCCCTGACCCCCCCCCATCCCCCTGGGACCCCCCCGAAAGGAAATACGAGGGTTGACACGGACCCAGGCATCCGGGCACACCCCAGCACCCTGGGACCCCCCCCAAAAGGAAAGAGGGGGATCGAGGGGGGGTCAAGGGGATCTCAGGCCTCTGGGCACCCCCAAGCACCCTGACCCCCCCCCAGCACCCTGGGAACCCCCCCAGCATCCCAGGACCCCCTCCAACCCCCTTACCCCCCCCAGCACCCCGTGCCCCCCCAAAAAGGAAATGGGGGCATCAGGGGGGATCCAGGCATCTGGGCACACCCCAGCACCCTGACCCCCCCCCAGGACCCCCCCGGCATCCCAGGACCCCCTCCAACCCCCTTACCCCCCCACCAGCACCCTGACCCCCCCAAAAAAAGGAAAGGGGGGTATCGGGGGGGACCCAGGCATCCGGGCACCCCCCAGCACCCTGGGACATCCCCCACCCCCAGAAGGAAATTTGGGGTGGGGGGTGTCACCTTTGCCCATGACGCGGGTGAACTGCCCCGGGATGTCCCCGTCGGGGACAGGGGCCGCGGGGGCCTCGGTGTCACCGGCCGGGTGGGGGGGGGGCGGCGAAGGCATCGGTGGCCCCCGGGGGGGGCCCGTCCGGGGGGCCGGGGGGGGGGCGCGGCCGGGGGGGGCCGAAAGGCCTTGATGGGGGTGACCAGGATCTGCTGCAGCTCCTGCAGCGCCGACCACACGTTCCCGCCCTCCAGGATGTCCTGGGGACAACGGGGGACGTTGGGGACAAGGGGGGACCCTGGGGACAAGGGGGGACCCTGGGGACAAGGGGGGACCCTGGGGACAAGGGGGGACGTTGGGGACAAGGGGAACTTGGGGACAAGGGGGGACGTTGGGGACAAGGGGAACTTGGGGACAAGGGGGGACCCTGGGGACAAGGGGGGACGTTGCGGGGGGTCAGGAACCAGCCCCCCTCCCCCCACCATCCCTGGGGACACAGAAGTTGGGGGACCAGGGACACCCAGTGCCACCCCCTGGGGACACCCAGTGCCACCCCCTGGGGACACCCCTTAGGACATGGGGACACCCCTTAGGACATGGGGACACCCAGTACCACCCTTGAGGACACAAGGGACAACCAGTGCCACGTATGGGGACCCCCAGTACCACTTGGTGCCACTCGTGGGGACACAAGGGCCACCCTTGGGACACCGCTTCAGACATAGGGTCACCCAGGGCCACAAGGGCCACTCAGTGCCACCCTTGGGGACACAAGGGCCACTTAGTGCCACCCCCCGGGGACAAAAGGGCCACCCTTGGGGACACAAGGGCCACCCCTGGGGACACCCCTTCAGACATGGAGACACCCAGTGCCACCCCCGGGGACACAAGGGCCACTTAGTGCCACCCCTGGGGACACCCAGCACCACTTGGTGCCACTCCTGGGGACACCAGGGCCACCCTTGGGGACAGCCCTTAGGACATGTGGCCACCCAGGGCCACAAGGGCCACTTGGTGCCGCCTCCAGCGACACAAGGTCCAACCCCGGGGACACCCCTGGGGACACAAGGGCCACCCCGGGGACAAAAGGGCCACTTGGGGCCACCCCAGGGACATCAGGGCCAGCCCTGGGGCCACCAGGGGCCACCCCCGGGGCCACCAGGGCCACTCCTGGGGACACAAGGGCCACTCCTGGGGACACCCCCAGGGACACCAGGGCCACCCCTGGGGACACAAGGGACACTTGGTGCCACCCCCAGGGACACAAGGGCCACCCCTGGGGACACAAGGGCCACTCGGGGCCACCCCCGGGGCCACCAGGGCCACCCGCGGCGTCACCTTCTCCAGCGCGCGCAGGACGCTCTGCCGCTCCCGCAGCTTCTGGATGCTCAGGGCGATCTTGTGCCGCGCGCCCTTGGTGACGTTCTGCGGGGACACGCGGTGACAACCGGGGGGTCCCCTCCCCGCTGCGGTGGGGGGCGGGGGGGGTGTCGGGGACACAGGGACCCACCTGCGACTCCAGGTGCCGCTCGGTCAGCGTCATCATCTCCTCGTACGTCATTTGGGAGAAAAGCGCCGCGTATTTGTGCAGCCGCAGGCTCTTCAGCCACGACGGGACGTCTGCGGGGGGGGGGACACACGCGGTGACACCCGCCAGGCGCCACCCCCCCGGCGTGTCCCCACGCGTCCCCCCCGTCCCCACCTTTCATCCCGCTGCCGTCCTCCTGGAAGGTGTTTCTGCCGCCGGCCCCCCCCTCGTCGGGCTGCTCGGAGCCCGTGCTGCTCTGGGGGGACAGGGGCTCCCCGAAATGGGGGGGGGCGGCGCGGGGGGGGTCCTCGCTGGGGCCGCCCCCCCCCGGCCACTCCTGCCCCCCCGGCACCAGCGCCAGGGAGCGTTTGATGGGGCTGGGGGGGTGCAGCTGGCAGGGCAGGGCTGGGGGGACACGGGGGTCAGGGGGGGCCCGGACGCCGGGGTCCCCTCTGCTGGACCCCCCGTAGACCCCTCCTCAGCCCTAAATGTCCCCTTCGCACCCCCCAACCCCTTCGTGGCCCCCCCAGATCGTTCCTCAGCCCTTCAATGTCCCCCCCCCGGGCCAATTTGGGACTTAATGTCCCATTGTCCCCTTCCTGTCCCCAACTCACCCGCTCCCCCCATGTTGCTGCTGTTCCTGGGGGGCTGCTGGAAGTTGGGGCGCCCGTTCGCCCCCCCAGGCCCCCCCCGACTACTCCTAACCCTTTACTGTCACCCCAAAGTCCCTGCTTGTCACTTAATGTCCTCTTGTCCCCCCCAAGTCCCTCCTTGACACTCAACATCCCCCATCCCCAACTCACCCGCTCCCCCCATGTCTCCGCCATTCCCGGGGGGCTGCTGGAAGCTGGGGTGCCCATTCTTGCCGGGGGGGTGCCCTTTCACCCACCCAGGCCCCCCAACTCCTCCTAACCCTTCATTGTCCCCCCAAGTCCCTCCTCAGCCCTCCATGTCCCCCCCAAGTCACTCCTTGTCACTCAACGTCCCCTGTCCCCAACTCACCCGCTCCCCCCATGTCACCACCATTCCTGGGGGGCTGCTGGAAGTTGGGGTGCCCGTTCTTCCACCCAGCCCCCCCCCAGCTCCTCCTAACCCTTTACTGTCCCCCCCCGACCCCTTGTCCCCACCACATCCCCCCTTGGCACTCAATGTCCCCAACTCACCCACTCCCCCCATGTCACCACCATTCCTGGGGGGCTGCTGGAAGCTGGGGTGCCCGTTCTCCTGGGGGGGTGCCCCTTCCACCAAGTCCCCCCCATCTCCCCTAACCCTTAACTGTCCCCCCCAGACCCCTTGTCCCCCAAGTCCCTCCTTAGCTCTCAATGTCCCCCCCAAGCCCCCCTTGTCACTCAATGTCCCCCATCCCCCAGTCACCCGCTCCCCCCATGTCTCCGCCGTTCCCGGGGGGCTGCTGGAACTTGGGGTTCCCATTCTTCCACCCAGGCCCCCCCCAGCTCCTCCTAACCCTTTACTGTCCCCCCCCGACCCCTTGTCCCCGCCAAGTCCCCCCTTGTCACTCAACGTCCCCAACTCACCCGCTCCCCCCATGTCTCCGCCGTTCCCGGGGGGCTGCTGGAAGCTGGGGTGCCCGTTCTCGCGGGGGGGCGCGGGCGCCGCCCCCCCCTCGGCCCAGCCCTGCTCGGGCCACTCGTGGTGCGCCACCCTCCTGCTGGGCGCGGGCTCGGCGCTGGGCCGTGGCGGCGGCCGCGGCGCCGGGCTGCCGGCGGCTCCGCTAGCCAAACGCTCCTCCAGGTGGCCCAGCCAGAGCGCCAGGGCGCTGCGGTCGTCCAGCGTGGTGGCCGGGTGGATGAGCGCGTAGGACAGCAGCTGCCGGCTCTCCTCCACGCAGCGGTTGCGCTCGATGGCGTCCGCCAGCACCTTCTGCAGCCGCTTCATGTACTCGGCCTTGGCCGCCGCGTTCCCCGGCTGCAGCAGCGGCAGGTGGGCCAGCAGCAGGGCCACCAGGGCCTCCGCCGGCTCCTGCGGCCACTGGCTGATGGCGGCTGGGGGGACGGAGGGGACAGGGGGTCACAGCCACCCCAGGGCTTGGGGAGGGGGGACAAGGAGGGGACAGACACCCCAGGGCTTGGGGAGGGGGGACAAAGAGGGGACAGCCACCCCAGGGCTTGGGGAGGGGGGACAAGGAGGGAACAGTCAGCCCAGGGCTTGGGGAGGGGGGACAATGGGGGGACAGTTACCCCAGGGCTTGGGGAGGGGGGACATGGGGGTCAGAGCCACCCCAGGGCTTGGGGAGGGAGGACAAGGGGGCAGAGTCACCCCAGGGCTTGGGGAGGGGGGACAAGGAGGGAACAGTCAGCCCAGGGCTTGGGGAGGGGGGACAATGGGGGGACAGTTACCCCAGGGCTTGGGGAGGGGGGACATGGGGGTCAGAGCCACCCCAGAGCTTGGGGAGGGGGGACAAGGGGGTCAGAGTCACCCCAGGGCTTGGGGAGGGGGGACAAGGGGGTCAGAGTCACCCCAGGGCTTGGGGAGGGGGGACAAGGGGGTCAGAGTCACCCCAGAGCTTGGCGGGGGGGGACAAGAGGGTCAGGATCACCCCAGGGCTTGGGCTGGGGTGACCCCATAGCCCACGGGGAACAGGGACAGGGGGGTCAGAGTCACCCCAGGGCTTAGGGGGGATGCAGGAAGCCTTGGGGACCCCCACAGAGCCCCCCCCCATCCAGCTGGGGAGCCTTGGGGCTCCCCAAAGGGTCCCCCTTGTCTACCTAGGGAGCCCACGAGATCCCCAAAGAGTCCCTCTTGTCTACCTGGGGAGCCTTGGGGGTCCCCACAGTGTCCCCTGTCTACCTGGGGAGCCCTGAGGGTCCCCCAGAGTCCCTCCATCCACCCAGGGAACCCCATGTTCCCCCAGGGAACCCCCAGAACCCCCGTACCCCCCCATGGCCCCTCACCAGCGCTGTTGGCCTTGAGCAGGTGGATGTTGGGGCCCCAGGGAACCCCCAGAACCCCCATACCCCCCGTGGCCCCCCCGCGGGTCCTCACCAGCGCTGTTGGCCTTGAGCAGGTGGATGTTGGGGCCCCAGGGAACCCCCAGAGCCCCCGTACCCCCCCATGGCCCCTCATGGGCACTGTTGGCCTTGAGCAGGTGAATGTTGGGGCCCCAGGGAACCCCCAGGACCCCCGTACCCCCCGTGGCCCCCCCACGGGTCCTCACCGGCGCTGTTGGCCTTGAGCAGGTGGATGTCGGGGCCCCAGGGAACCCCCAGAACCCCCATGCCCCCCGATGGCCCCTCATGGGCGCTGTTGGCCTTGGCCTTGAGCAGGTGGATGTTGGGGCCCCAGGGAACCCCCAGAACCCCCATACCCCCCTGTAGCCCCCCTGCGGGTCCTCACTGGTGCTGTTGGCCTTGGCCTCGAGCAGGTGGATGTCGGGGCCCCAGGGTACCCCCAGAGCCCCCATGCCCCCCCATGGCCCCTCATGGGCACTGTCGGCCTTGAGCAGGTGGATGTTGGGGCCCCAGGGAACCCCCAGAACCCCCATGCCCCCCCATGGCCCCTCATGGGCGCTGTTGGCCTTGGCCTTGAGCAGGTGGATGTTGGGGCCCCAGGGAACCCCCAGAACCCCCATACCCCCCTGTAGCCCCCCTGCGGGTCCTCACTGGTGCTGTTGGCCTTGGCCTCGAGCAGGTGGATGTCGGGGCCCCAGGGTACCCCCAGAGCCCCCATGCCCCCCCATGGCCCCTCATGGGCGCTGTCGGCCTTGAGCAGGTGGATGTTGGGGCCCCAGGGAACCCCCAGAACCCCCATGCCCCCCCATGGCCCCTCATGGGCGCTGTTGGCCTTGGCCTTGAGCAGGTGGATGTTGGGGCCCCAGGGAACCCCCAGAACCCCCATACCCCCCTGTAGCCCCCCTGCGGGTCCTCACTGGTGCTGTTGGCCTTGGCCTTGAGCAGGTGGATGTCGGGGCCCCAGGGTACCCCCAGAGCCCCCATGCCCCCCCATGGCCCCTCATGGGCGCTGTTGGCCTTGGCCTTGAGCAGGTGGATGTCGGGGCCCCAGGGAACCCCCAGGACCCCCGTACCCCCCGTGCCCCCCGCGGGTCCTCACCGGCGCTGTTGGCCTCGGCCTCGAGCAGGTGGATGTCGGGGCCCCAGGGAACCCCAAGAACCCCCGTACCCCCCCATGGCCCCTCACCAGCGCTGTTGGCCTTGAGCAGGTGGATGTCGGGGCCCCAGGGAACCCCCAGGACCCCCATACCCCCCATGGCCCCTCATGGGCACTGTTGGCCTTGAGCAGGTGGATGTCGGGGCCCCAGGGAACCCGCAGAACCCCCATACCCCCCTGTAGCCCCCCTGCGGGTCCTCACTGGTGCTGTTGGCCTTGACCTTGAGCAGGTGGATGTCGGGGCCCCAGGGTACCCCCAGAGCCCCCATGCCCCCCCATGGCCCCTCATGGGCACTGTTGGCCTTGAGCAGGTGGATGTCGGGGCCCCAGGGAACCCCCAGGACCCCCATACCCCCCCATGGCCCCTCATGGGCGCTGTTGGCCTTGAGCAGGTGGATGTCGGGGCCCCAGGGAACCCCCAGAGCCCCCGTACCCCCCCGTGCCCCCCCGCGGGTCCTCACCGGCGCTGTTGGCCTCGGCCTCGAGCAGGTGGATGTCGGGGCAGTCGGCCAGCGAGTGCTCGAGGCAGAGCTGCAGGAAGCGCGCCTGGGTGCGGGTGACGCGCTTGAGCAGCGACAGCAGAGCCACCGTCTGCTCGCACTCGTTCCAGCCCTTGAACCACCCGGCCACGATCCCCACCTGGTCCCGGAACATCATGGCGGTCACCGGCGCGGCTGGGGGGGGACGCGGGGGTCGGGCCGTGCGCCCCCCCCTCCTTCACATGGCGGCGAGGCGGCCCCGGTCGCGGCTGCCGCAGGAGTCGGGGTCCCCGCGGGGTGCGGCGGGCATGGGGGGCTGCGGGAACCAGGGAGAGGCCTGCGGGAGAACGGGGGGTCAGGGATGGGGATCCCCCAAATGGGGATGGGGACACCCCCAGGGAGACGGGGCGCTCCCTGAGTGGGGATGGGGATCCCCCAGCAGACACGGGGACCCCTGGTGGGGATTGGGACCCCCCAACGGGGATGAGAACCCCCCAGCAGACACGGGGACCCCTGGTGGGGATTGGGACCCCCCAATGGGGATGACAACCCCCCAGCAGACATGGGGACCCCTGGTGGGCACTGGGACCCCCAACGGGGATGAGAACCCCCCCAGCAGACATGGGGACCCCTGGTGGGGACTGGGACCCCCAACAGGGATGAGAACCCCCCAGCAGACATGGGGACCCCTGGTGGGGATTGGGACCCCCCAACGGGGATGAGAACCCCCCAGCAGACATGGGGACCCCTGGTGGGGATTGGGACCCCCCAACAGGGATGAGAACCCCCCAGCAGACATGGGGACCCCTGGTGGGGATTGGGACCCCCCAATGGGGATGAGAACCCCCCAGCAGACACGGGGACCCCTGGTGGAGATTGGGACCCCCCAACGGGGATGAGAACCCCCCCAGCAGACATGGGGACCCCTGGTGGGGACTGGGACCCCCCAACAGGAATGAGAACCCCCCCAGCAGACATGGGGACCCCTGGTGGGCACTGGGACCCCCCAACGGGGATGAGAACCCCCCAGCAGACATGGGGACCCCTGGTGGGGATTGGGACCCCCAACGGGGATGAGAACCCCCCCAGCAGACATGGGGACCCCCCAACAGGGATGAGAACCCCCCCAGCAGACATGGGGACCCCTGGTGGGGATTGGGACCCCCCAACGGGAATGAGAACCCCCCCAGCAGACATGGGGACCCCTGGTGGGGACTGGGACCCCCCAACGGGGATGAGAACCCAAGTGGGGATGGGGATCTCCCCAGGGGGGTGGGGACGCTCCCCCAGTGGGGATGAGAACCCCCCAGCATGGATGGGGACCCCTAGTGGGGATTGGGACCCCTAGTAGGGATTGGGCCCCCCCAGCAGAGATGGGGACCCCTAGTGGAGATTGGGACCCCCCCCACAGGGATGAGAACCCCCCCAAGTGGGGATGGGGACCCCTGGTGGGGATCTGGACCCCCCAGCAGACACGGGGTCCCCTGGTGTACATTGGGACCCCCCAGCAGAGATGGGGACCCCCCAAGTGGTGATGGGGACCCCGCCCCCCTCAGTGGGGATTCGGACCTTCAAGCAGACACGGGGACCCCCCAGGGGGATGGGGACCCCCGGTAGGCATTGGGACCCCCCAGTAAAGATGGGGGATCCTGGTGAGGACTGAGGCGCCCCCAACGATGATGGGAACCCCCCGAGTGGGGATGGGGACCCCCCAGGGGGATAAGAACCCCCCAAGTGGGGATGGGGACCCCCGGTGGGGAATGGGGCCCCCCAATGGGGATGGGAACGCCCCAGCAGCCATGGGGACCCCTAGTGGGGCCCGGCCCCACCCAGCACACACCGTCCCCCCCCGGTGTGGCCGTGAGCAGCGCAGGGCCCCATCCCGGCCCCCCAGCACAACCGGGACCCCCCCGGGCCGCCCCCCACCCCCAGACCCAGCCCGGGACGCCCCGCATGGCGCTCCCGGCGCCCGGAGAAACACGGCCCCCCCTCCCCGGGGACCTCCCGCCGCGTCGGGAACGGGGAAGCGCCCGGAGGGGCCGGTGGGCGGGCGGGGCCGGGGCCGGGCCCGGCGCTCGGTACCGGGGGTCAGGGAGGGCCCGGCCCAGGCCCGGCGGCCGCGGGTGAGGAGCCGCGAGCTCGGGGCGGGGCGCAGGGCCGGGGCGGGGCCCGGAGGCCCCGGGGGAGCGGGGGAGGGGGGGGGGGGATCCCGGTTCCACCGCTCCCGCCGGTTCCCCCCCCGCACTCACCGGCCGCCGCGCTCCGAGGCGCCGTCGCCGCCGCGCAACGTCAGCACGCACGGTGCGTCACCGCGCCACGGCGCACGCGCCCGCCGCTGCGCCCCTCCCCTTCCGCTCCAGCCAATGAGGATAGGGCGGTGTCGTCGCGGGGCGCTTTCCGGAGGAGGGGTTGGCCCCGCCCCCGGCTCACCATTGGGTGAGAGGAGCTGCCAATGGGAACGCGGGAAGCGGGGAGGAGGGAACCCCGCCCCTTTGCGCCGGTCACGCCCCTATGCACTCCACGCCCTCCAGAGGCCACGCCCCTCTCGGGGGGACTAGACCACGCCCTCTCCCTTGACCACGCCGCTCGGTCGCATCCGGATGGCTGTTGGGCGGGGCTTGAGAGGGCGTGGCCTCGGGAGGTGAGAGGGCGGGGCGGGGGAGGGGGCGCGGTTTGAGGGGGCGGGGCTTCAGGGTGGGGCTGTGGGTCCGTGACTCCGGATGGGGCC
Organism: Columba livia; assembly: GCF_036013475.1. Taxonomy (NCBI): domain Eukaryota; kingdom Metazoa; phylum Chordata; class Aves; order Columbiformes; family Columbidae; genus Columba; species Columba livia. The sequence continues at coordinate 68,409 of NC_088635.1, read as the reverse complement.
CATGAGAGTGGTCCCCAGTGTGTCCCCAGTGTCCCAGCCCACATCCCCCAGCGTCCCCAGTATCCCCAGTGTGACCACAGTGTGCCCCCAGTGGCCTCAGCCCATGTCCTCCAGTGTCCCCCCAGTGTTCCCAGTGTGTCCCCAGTGTCCCCAGACCATGTCCCCCAGTGTCCCCATCTGGCACGTGTGGGACTGGAACAGGGAGAGGGACAGAGGGACAAGGGGACCAGGGGACAGAGGGACAGAAGGACCAGGGGACAGAGGGACAGAGGGACAAGGGGACCAGGGGACAGAGGGACAGAAGGACCAGGGGACAGAGGGACAGAGGGACAAGGGGACCGGGGGACAGAGGGACAAGGGGACCAGGGGACAGAGGGACTGAGGGACCGGGGGGACAGAGGGACAAGGGGACCAGGGGACAGAGAGACAGAGGGACTGAGGGACCGGGGGACAGAGGGACAAGGGGACAGAGGGACTGAGGGACCGGGGGACAGAGGGACAAGGGGACCAGGGGACAGAGGGACAGAGGGACTGAGGGACCGGGGGACAGAGGGACACACGGGGGGAATCCCGAGGGCTCTGGGGGGGCAGCCGGACGGGGCCAAGGACCGGCGTGCAGAGGGACCGGCGGCCCCGCGTGTCCGTCCGTGCGTCCGTCGGTGTTTCCGTCCGTGCGTCCGTCGGTGCTCCCGTGGCCCCGCCCCCGGCCCCGCCCCGGCTGCTCTGCGGCTCCGAGCGGCGGCGCCGGGACCGACAGACACCGGGACTCACACACAGACACCGGCACCGACAGACAGACAGACAGCGGCACCGCCCCCCGCCCGGGGCCGCCATCCCGGGGCCGCCCCCCCGCAGGACCCGCCCCGCCGCCATCAGCCCGATCCCGGGACCCGGGACCCGCCCCGGTGGCCCCAGCCCGGCCTCCCGGTACCCCCCCAGCATCCCCGTACCCCCCCAGCATCCCCGTACCCCCCATCCTCCCGGTACCCCCCAGCATCCCCGTACCCCCCCATCCTCCCGGTACCCCCCCATCCTCCCGGTACCCCCCCAGCATCCCCGTACCCCCCCAGCATCCCCGTACCCCCCCATCCTCCCGGTACCCCCCCAGCATCCCCGTACCCCCCCATCCTCCCGGTACCCCCCCAGCATCCCCGTACCCCCCATCCTCCCGGTACCCCCCCAGCATCCCCGTACCCCCCCATCCTCCCGGTACCCCCCCCCATCCTCCCCGTACCCACCCAGCATCCCCGTACCCCCCCATCCTCCTGGTACCCCCCCATCCACCCGGTGCCCCCAACCTCCCGGTGCCCCCCCCAGCATCCCCGTACCCCCATCCTCCCGTTATCCCCCCATCCTCCCGTTATCCCCCCCCCATCCTCCCGGTACCCCCCATTCTCCCGGTACCCCCCCCCCGTCCTCCCGTTATCCCCCTCCCAGGCCCGTTATCCCCCCCCCCGGCCTCCCGTTCCCCCCCCCCAGTCCCCACATCCCCCCCACCCCCGTGACAACCGTTCCCGGTGCCCCCCCCCCCCCCCGCTCCCGGTGCCCCCCCCCATGGCCCCCCAGGCCTGACCGGCCCCCCCGCCCCCCCTCCCCGGGCCGGAGCCGCCGCCCCCCCCGGAGCCGCGATGGGAACGTCCGGGGGCTGAACCCCCCCCAGGTACCGGGGGCTGCGCCGGGGGCGCCGGTTGTGCTGGGATGTGCTGGGATGTACTGGGCCCTGCACTGCTGTACTGGGCTGTACTGGGCTGTACTGGGCTGTACTGGGCTGTACTGGGCCATGTGCTGCTGTACTGGGCTGTACTGGGCTGTGCTGGGCCCTGCACTGCTGTACTGGGCTGTACTGGGCTGTACTGGGCCATGTGCTGCTGTACTGGGCTGTACTGGGCCATACTGGGCCCTGTACTGGGCTGTACTGGGCTGTACTGGGCCATACCGGGCCATATGCTGCTGCACTGGTTTGTACTGGGACATATTGGCCCATGCGCTGCTGTACTGGGCTGTACTGGGTCATACTGGGCTCTGCACTGCTGTACTGGGCTGTACTGGTTTGTACTGGGCCGTACAGGTTTGTACTGGGCCATACTGGGCTCTGCACTGCTGTACTGGGCTGTACTGGGCTGTACTGGGCCGTACTGGGCCGTACTGGGCTGTACTGGGCCATACTGGGCCATGTGCTGCTGTACTGGATTGTACTGGGCTGTACTGGGCTGTACTGGGCCTTGCGCTGCTGTACTGGGCTGTACTGGGCTGTACTGGGACGTACTGGGCCATGCACTGCTGTACTGGGCTGTACTGGGCCATACTGGGCCATGCGCTGCTGTACTGGGCTGTACTGGTTTGTACTGGGCTGTACCGGTTTGTACTGGGCCATACTGGGCCATGCGCTGCTGTACTGGGCTGTACTGGGCTGTACTGGGCCATACTGGGCCATGCGCTGCTGCACTGGTTTGTACTGGGCCATACTGGGCTCTGCACTGCTGTACTGGGCTGTACTGGGCTATACTGGGCCGTACTGGGCTGTACTGGGCCATACTGGGCCGTGCGCTGCCGTACTGGTCCGTACTGGTCTATGCAGGGTTGTGCACTCCTGTACTGGGCCATACTGGGCTGTGCAGCCCGTACTGTCTGCTACTGGGCTGGACTGGGCTGTGCTGGACTGGACCATACTGGTCTGTATGGGGCGATACCGGGTTAGATGGGTGTGATACTGGGATAGACGGGGCCGCACTGGGTCGTGCTGAGCTGTACTGGTCCGTACTGGTGGGTACTGGTCCATACTGGCCCGTCCCCTGTCCCCACAGGCCCCGCGGCGACGCCCCGGACGGGACCGACATGGAGCCCTGAGAGGAGGTACTGGGAGCACTGGGAGCACTGGGAGCACTGGGAACAATGGGATGGGCACTGGGAGCACTGGGAGCACTGGGAACAATGGGATGGGCACTGGGAGCACTGGGAGCACTGGGAGAGGAGCACTGGGAACAATGGGATGGGCACTGGGAGCACTGGGAGCACTGGAAGAGGAGCACTGGGAGCACTGGGATGGGCACTGGAAGCACTGGGAGCACTGGGATGGGCACTGGGAGCACTGGGATGGGCACTGGAAGCACTGGGAGCACTGGGATGGGCACTGGGAGCACTGGGATGGGCACTGGAAGCACTGGGAGCACTGGGATGGGCACTGGGAGCACTGGGATGGGCACTGGAAGCACTGGGAGCACTGGGATGGGCACTGGGAGCACTGGGATGGGCACTGGAAGCACTGGGAGCACTGAGGGAACTGGGAGCACTGGAGGCACTGGGAGCACTGGGAGCACTGGGGAAGGAGCACTGGGAGCACTGGGATGGGCACTGGGAGCACTGGGAACCCCCAAGGGTTGGTGTGTCCCCCTGGGCCCGATCCTGCTCCTTTTGGGGCCCGATCCTGTTCCCTTTGGGCCCGACCCTGCTCCATTTGGGGGCCCAATCCTGCCCCCTTTGGGGCCCGATCCTGTTCCCTTTGGGCCCGATCCTGCCCACCATCCCCATCCCCCCAAACCCCCCACCCCCGAGGGCCCGAACCTGCCCCCTTTGGGGCCTGAACCCCCTCCCTTTGGGCCCGATTCTGCTCCCCTGGGGCCCGATCCTGCTCCATTTGGGGGCCCAATCCTGCCCCCTTTGGGGCCCGATCCTGTTCCCTTTGGGCCTGATCCTGCCCCCTACACCTCACCCCCAATCCCCCCGCCCCAGGGCCCGATCCTGCCCCCACCCCTCACACCAACCCCCCCCCAGGGCCCGATCCTGCCCCCCATCTCCCCCCCCAATCCCCCCCACCAAGGGCCCAATGCTGCCCCCACCCCTCACCCCCCCTCTCCCCCCCTTGCAGGTGCCGCCGTGGGATGGCGAAGCTGCTGGTGCCCCTGGTGATGCTGGGGGCGGTGGCTGCGGCCGGCGGCGGCTCCTTGGGGCCGGGGGGGTCCGGCGGCGGTGTCGGCGTCCCATCCCACCGCTGCCCCCCCCGCTGCCTGTGCCCGGCGGCCGCCCCCAGCCCCACGCTGCTGTGCGCCCGCACGGGGCTGCTGGCCGTGCCGCCCAGCCTGGACCGCGGCGCCGTGGAGCTGCGCCTGGCCGACAACTTCATCGGCGCCGTGGGCCGCGCCGACTTCGCCAACATGAGCAGCCTGGTGCACCTGACGCTGTCCCGCAACGGGCTGCGCCGCCTGGCCCCCGGCGCCTTCGCCGACCTGCGCGCCCTGCGCGCCCTGCACCTGGACGGCAACCGGCTGCCGGCGCTGAGCGGCGCGCAGCTGCGCGGGCTGGCCAGCCTGCGCCACCTCATCCTGGCCAACAACCAGCTGGCCGCCATCGAGCCCGGCGCCTTCGCCGCCTTCGCCGCCACCGTGGAGGACCTGGACCTGTCGCACAACAACCTGCCGGCGCTGCCCTGGGACGCCGTGGCCGCCATGGCCAGCCTGGCCACGCTCACCCTGGACCACAACCTGCTGGAGCGCGTCCCGGCGGGCGCGGTGGCGCGGCTGCCGCGCTTGGCGCGCCTGGACCTCACCGCCAACCGCCTGCGGGCGCTGCCGCCCGTGCCCGGCCCCCCCGGGCCCAGCCTGGCGGCGGGGGGCAACCCGCTGCACTGCAACTGCGAGCTGCTGTGGCTGCGGCGCCTGGCGCAACCGGGCCGGCTGGAGAGCTGCGCCACGCCGGCGCCACTGGCCGGGCGGCTGCTCTGGGCCGTGCCGGAGGAGGAGCTGACGTGCCGCGCTCCCGCCATCGCCGGCGCGGCCGCCGTGCCCGCCGCGGTGCTGGAGGGGCAGCCGCTGCGCTTGGGGTGCTTGGCGGCCGGGGACCCCCCGCCGGCGCTGCACTGGTTGGGCCCGGACGGGCGCGTGGTGCAGAACGGCTCGCGGCGCGCCGTGGGCGCCGACGGCTCCAGCGTGGAGCTGCGGGTGGCCACGCTGGGCGACCACGGCCACTTCACCTGCGTGGCGTCCAACGCGGCGGGCGAGGCGGCCGCCAGGGTGCGGGTGGACGTGTTGCCGCTGCCGGTGCCGCCCAACGGCGATAACGGCGACGCCGGCGACGCCAACGGCCCGTCGGACATGGCGCGGGGGGACGGCGACGGGGGGGCGGGGGGGAACGGGACGCGGCACGCCGGGGCCGCGGTGGCGGCCGAGGTGACGGCGGCGGCCGCGCGCATCCGGTGGCTGCCCCGGCGACACGGCCCCGGCGTCCGCGGCTTCCAGCTGCGCTACAACAGCTCCGGCGACGAGGCGCTGGTCTACAGGTGGGTGCGCGGGGGGTCCGGGGGGGCTCTGGGGGCCCTGGGAGGGTTTGGGGGGTCTTTGGGGGGTCCTGGGGGGTGTTTTGGGGGGGGCTCTGGGGGGTCCTGGGGGGCTCTGGGGGTTCTGGAGGGTCTGAGGGGTCCTGGGGGGCTCTGGGGGGTCCTGGGAGGGTTTGGGGGTCTCTGGGGGCTCAAGGGGGGTCCTGGGGTGTGTTTTGGGGGTTCTGGAGGGTCAGGGGGTCCTGGGGGTCTTTGGGGGTTCTGGAGGGTCTGGTGGGTCCTGGGGGGTCCTGGGAGGGTTTTGGCGGGGTCTTTGGGGGCTCTGGGGGTTCAAGGGGGGTCCTGGGGGTCTTTGGGGGCTCTGGGGGGTCCTGGGATGGTTTGGGGGGTCCTGGGGATCTTTGGGGGTGTTTTGGGGGGGGTCTTTGGGGGATCCTGGGTGCCCTGGGGCTCTGGGGGGCTCAGGGGGGTCCTGGGGCTCTGGGGGGTTCCCAGGGGTCTCATGGGGGTCCTGGGGCTCTGGGGGAGTTCGGGGGGGTCTCCTGGGGGTCTCAGGGGGGTCCCAGGGGGGTCCAAGGGGGTCAGGGGGGTCCTTGGACTCTGGGGGGGTTCAGGGGGGTCCCAGGGGTCTCGGGGGGTTCTGGGGGTCTCAGGGGCGTCTCCCGGGGTCTCAGGGGGGTTCTGGGAGTCTCAGGGGGGTCTGGGGGGTTCAGGGGGGTCCCAGGGGTCTCGGGGGGCTCTGGGGGGTTCAGGGGCATCTCCCGGGGGTCTCAGGGGGATCCTGGGGCTCTGGGGGGTTCAGGGGGGTCCCGGGGGGCTCTGGGGGTCTCAGGGGCGTCTCCCGGGGGTCTCAGGGGGGTCCTGGGGCTCTGGGGGTCTCAGGGGGTCCCGGGGCTCTGGGGGTCTCAGGGGGGTCCTGGGGCTCTGGGGGTCTCAGGGGGTCCCGGGGCTCTGGGGGTCTCAGGGGGGTCCTGGGGCTCTGGGGGTCTCAGGGGGTCCCGGGGCTCTGGGGGTCTCAGGGGGGTCCTGGGGCTCTGGGGGTCTCAGGGGGTTCTGGGGCTCTGGGGGTCTCAGGGGGTCCCAGGGGTCTCGGGGGGCTCTGGGGCTCTCAGGGGCGTCTCCCGGGGGTCTCAGGGGGGTCCTGGGGCTCTGGGGGTCTCAGGGGGTCCTGGGGCTCTGGGGGTCTCAGGGGTTCCCAGGGGTCTTGGGGGGCTCTGGGGGTCTCAGGGGCGTCTCCCGGGGTCTCAGGGTGCCGTGCCCCCCCCAGGCTGCTGCCGCCGTCCAGCCGCAGTTTGGTGCTGCGGGACCTGGCCGGGGGGCGCGAGTACCAGCTGTGCGTGTCGGCGCTGTACAGCGGGGACCCCCCCGGCGCGCCCCCCCCGCGGCCGCGCTCCCTGGGCTGCGTGCGCTTCACCACCCCCCCGGGGGGGGCGCGGGGGGGGGCGGCGGCGGGGGGGGGGGGCCCGGCCGCCCCTTCCTGCTCGGCCGCCCCCCAGCAGCCGCATTTCCTGGGGGGGACGGTGATCGTGGTGATCGGCGCCGCCATCGCCGCCTCGGTGCTGGTCTTCATCCTCATCCTCACCGCGCGCTACAAGGCGGCCGCGCGCCGCCCCCCCCCCAGCGTGGCGTCCGTCTGCTCGCAGACCAACGGCGCCCCCCGCCCCCCCGAGCCCGAGCCGCCCCCCCCCGCGCCGCCGCAGACCCCCCCGCTGGCACCGCCGGCACCCACGGGTGCCCCGGGGGGGCTGTTCCCCAGCCACAGCTTCCCCCGGCGCGCACGGACTCGGCGCCACGGCCTCGACTCGCAGCCCGGGGGGGGCCCCGCGCTGCGCCCCTCCTTCGGGAGCACCCACTGGATGCTGGAGAGCACCGTGTGACGGGGGGGCACCCATGGGTGCTGGGAGCACCGTGTGACGGGGGGGGGGCACCCATGGGTGCTGGGAGCCCCTCCTTCGGGAGCACCCACTGGATGCTGGAGAGCACCGTGTGACGGGGGGGCACCCATGGGTGCTGGGAGCACCGTGTGACATGGGGGCACCCATGGGTGCTGGGAGCCCCTCCTTCGGGAGCACCCACTGGATGCTGGAGAGCACCGTGTGACGGGGGGGCACCCATGGGTGCTGGGAGCCCCTCCTTCGGGAGCACCCACGGGATGCTGGAGAGCACCGTGTGACGGGGGGGCACCCATGGGTGCTGGGAGCACCGTGTGACGGGGGGGCACCCATGGGTGCTGGGAGCACCGTGTGACGGGGGGGGGCACTCATGGGTGCTGGGAGCACCGTGTGATGGGGGCACCCATGGGTGCTGGGAGCACCGTGTGACATGGGGGCACCCATGGGTGCTGGGAGCCCCTCAATGTGGGAGCATTGTGTGATTGGGGGGGCACCCATGGGTGCTGGGAGCACCGTGTGATGGGGGCACCCATGGGTGCACCCACTGGGTGCTAGAGAGCACTGTGTGATATGGGGGGGCACCCATGGGTGCTGGAGAGCACCGTGTGATATATGGGGGGCACCCCATGGGTGCACCCAATGGGTGCAGGGAGCACTGCATGATATGGGGGGGCACCCATGGGTGCGACGTGATGGGGGGTGCAGAGGGGATGGAAGAGCTGGGGGGTTCTGGGACCCTTGGGTGCTCCAGGGGGGTCTGAATGCAGCGCTGGGTGCTCCTGGGGCTCCTGTGCACCCTTGGGTGATGCTGGGTGGCCAAATGCACCCTTGGGTGCTCCTGGGCACCCTTGGGGTATCCTGAGTGCCCCAATGCACCCTTGGGTGCTCCTGGGGGGTCTGAATGCAGCGCTGGGTGCTCCTGGGCACCCTTGGGTGCTCTCAGGTGCCCAAACGCCCCCTTGGGGGGTCCTGGGTGCCTCAATGCTCCCTTGGGTGCTCCTGGGGGGTCTGAATGCAACGCTGGGTGCTCCTGGGCACCCTTGGGTGCTCTCAGGTGCCCAAACGCCCCCTTGGGGGGTCCTGGGTGCCCCAATGCAGCTTTGGGTGCTCCCAGATGCCCCAACGCACCCTTGGGTGCTGCTGGTGCTCCCGTGCGCCCCTGGGTGCCCCCCGCCCCCCGGTGCCCCCCGGTGCCCCCCGGTGCCCCCCCGGTGCGTTGGTCGGGCCCGCCGGGGGTCCCGCTGTCCCCACTGACCTGTCTGCACAGATGACACGAGAACCGCAACCCCCCCCCCAAATCCCCCTCCCCCGGACGCCTGGGTCCCCTCGATGTGTGTGTGTCCCCCCCACTTTACCCCCGTCCCCCCCCCCGGCCCGGGGTCTCCTATCTGGCTGGTCTGGATAACCCCCCATTGCCCCCCAGCCCAATTTGCCCCGTTTCGCCCCATGTCCCCACCAGCCGCCCCCCCCGGGCCCCCCCCCGGGCCGCTGCAGCGTTTAACACGTTTTTACATTAAAACCCTGCGCCCCCCCCGCCCGGGGCGATGGAACCGGCCGTGTCCGCGGTTGCCAGGCAACGCTTGCCGGGAGACGCGGTTGGCGGGAAAGCGCAGGGGCGGGGCTTCGGGGGGGGTCAGTAATATGCAGATGAGGGGGCGGAGCCTGAGGCGGGAGAGCTGGGGCAGCCCCTCTCCCCCCCTTGTGCTTCAGTTTCCCCATGGCCACAGGGGGGGGCCGGACGCCTGGGTTCCTTCTCACAGGGTTGGGGGGATGGAGGCCCCAGACACCTGGGTCCCCTCCCAGGGTGGGCGGAGGCTCCAGACACCCTTCCCGGGGTGGGTGAAGGCCCCGGACGCCTGGGTCCCTTCCCAAGGCAGTGGGGAGGGGGGGTGAAGGCCCAAGACACCTGGGTTTATTCCCAGGTGGGGGTGAAGGTCCCGGACGCCTGGGTCCCTTCCTATGGCAGGTGGATGCCCTGGACACCTGTATCACTTCCCAGTGGGGATGAAGGTCCTGGACGCCTGGGTCCCTTTCCGGTGGGGGGTTGGAGGCCCCGGATGCCTGGGTCCCTTCCCAGGGTGGGTTGAAGGCCCTGGACGCCTGGGTCCCTTCCCAGGGGGGTTGAAGGTCCCGGACGCCTGGGTCCCTTCCAGGGCGGGTTGGAGGCCCCGGACGCCTGGGTCCCTTCCCAGGGTGGGTTGGAGGCCCCGGACGCCTGGGTCCCTTCCCGGGGGGGTTGAAGGTCCCGGACGCCTGGGTCCCTTCCCAGGTGGGGAAACGAAGGTCATGGGTGGCCGCCGTCACCTGTGTCCCCTCCCAGGGATGGCCGCACCCCCATCCCCCCACTCCCCCCCAGCTATAACCGCAGCGCTGCCGGCGCGGCCGGGCGGGCGATGGCGGCGCTGGTGACGGTGACGGTGGTGGCGGCGCTGGCGGCGCTGGGGGGCGCGGGGGCCCAGTGCCCGTCGGCCTCGTCGCTGTCCCCCCCGGACGGCCCCCGCCTGTGCGCGCGGCTCTACGCCGACGACAGCCCCTACTACGACCGGTGCTGCGCGGGGGCCGTGCTGGAGGTGTCCCCCGGCGACGACTTCCCCTACATGCCCCTGGGCTGGGCCGACCGCGTGTCCTCGCTGGTGGTGGGGACGCGGTGCCAACTCACCGTCTGGTCGCGCGCCGGCAAGAACGGCAAGAGCCACAGGTTCAGCGCCGGGGCGGTGCCGCGGCTGCAGGAGGTGAAGAAGGGGCTGGTCGGCGACTGGAACAACGCCATCAGCGGGTACTACTGCGAGTGTAAGTGAGGAGGGGGCGCCGGGGGGTCATGGGGGTGCCAGCGGTCAATGTGGGGCGAGAGCGGTCAATGGGAGTCAACATGAGTCAACACGAGTCAATGGGAGTCAACAGAAGTCAATGCGGGTCAGCACGAGTCAACGTGGGTCAATGGGAGCCAACATGAGTCAACACGGGTCAACGTGGGTCAACACGAGTCAATGTGTGTCAACATGGGTCAATACGAGTCAACGTGGGTCAATGGGAGTCAACACGAGCCAACGTGGGTCAATGGGAGTCAACACAAGTCAACGTGGGTCAACACGAGTCAATGTGTGTCAATGGGAGTCAACACGAGTCAACGTGGGTCAATGGGAGTCAACACGAGCCAACGTGGGTCAATGGGAGTCAACACGAGCCAACGTGGGTCAATGGGAGTCAACACGAGTCAACGTGAGTCAACACGAGTCAACGTTGGTCAATGGGAGTCAACACGAGTCCACGTGGGTCAAGACTGGTCAACGTTGGTCAATGTGGGTCAAGATGGGTCAAGACTGGTCAACGTGAGTCAAGACTGGTCAACGTGAGTCAAGACTGGTCAACGTGGGTCAAGACGGGTCAACGTGGGTCAAGACGGGTCAACGTGGGTCAAGACTGGTCAACGTGGGTCAAGACTGGTCAACGTGAGCCATCACCGGTTGACACGAGTGAACGTTGACCCAGACATATCAATGCGAGTCACCGTTGGCCAAGACAAGTCAACGTGACCCCCCCAGATCCCTGTGACCCCCCCGGCTCTCTCCATGACGCCCCCTACAGCCCTGTGACCCCCCTAGATCCCCGTGACCCCCCAGCTCTCTCCATGACCCCCCCTTGATCTCCATGACCCCCCACAGATCCTCATGACCCCCCCAGGTCCCAGCCAATAAAGCCTGGAGGCCGCAGCAGCTCCCGCCTCCCTGGTGCTTTATTGGGGGGGGGGGGGCAGCCACTGTCACCCCCTCCCCAAATCGTGTCCCCTTCTCCCCCGCCCCCCAAAAAAGCAGCCACATGGGACACGGGGGGGTCTCCAAAAGGCCACGTGTAATCTCGGGGGGGGGGGGGGTCCCCATGCCCCCCCCCCACCCCATTGTTACAAAACGACGATATAAATAGTTCTGATAAAAAGAAATAAAATGGGGGGGGGGGGGACAAACAAAAAAGCCCAAACTAAGGAAAGGTGGGGGTGGGGACCCCCATCAGTAGTGTGGCCGCGGGGGGGCCGGATGCAGGGGGGCCCCCCCAGGGATAAAAAAAGGGGTTTAAAGAAAGAATAAGTGGGACACACACACACACACAACCCCCCAACAGCCCCCCGGGGGGAGGGGACATGGGGGGGGGCACCCCTGGTGTCCCGTCACCCCCCCCCCCCAGCTCAGTAGTTTGGGGGGGTCTGTGTGTGTCCCCCACCCCAAGTTGTGAGTCCAGTTGAGAGGTGATGGGGGGGGGGGACACATCACCGAGGCCCCCCCGGGGTCACCGGGATGGGGGGGCCCTGGTGACCCCACACTGCAGGGGATGACGGCACTGGGGGGGTCCCCAGTGTCCCCCCCAACACGGGTGGGTGACAGGGACACCGGGGGGGGACGGGGACAACAGCAGCCGGGGGGTCCCCGATGTCCCCCCACCACAGGTGGGTGTCCCTGTGTCCCCCCCATCACAGGTGGGTGATGGGGACACTGCGGGGGTCCCCAAAATCCCTGGGGGGGTTCCCAATGTCCTCGGGGGGATCCCCCATCCCCCCCATCACGGGTGTGTGACAGGGACACCAGGGCGGGGACAACAGCAGCTGGGGGGGCCCCAATGTCCAGGGGGGTCCCCAATGTCCAGGGGGGGGTCCCCCTGTCCCCCCACATTGTGGGTGTGTGATGGGGACACTGGGGGGGACCCCAGTGTGGAGCTGGACAGCAGCAGCCAGGTGGTCCCCAAAGTCCATGGGGGGTCCCCAATGTCCCTGGGGGTCCCCAATGTCCTGGGGGGGTGTCCCCGTGTCCCCCCACATTGTGGGTGTGTGATGGGGACACTGGGGGGACCTCAGTGTGGAGCTGGACAGCAGCAGCCAGGTGGTCCCCAATGTCCGGGGGGGGTCCCCAAGGTCCAGGGCGGTCCCCAAGGTCCAGAGGGGTCCCAGATGTCCCGGGGGGGTGTCCCCGTGTCCCCCCCCCATTGTGGGTGTGTGATGGGGACACTGGGGGGGACCCCAGTGTGGAGCTGGACAGCAGCAGCCAGGTGGTCCCCAAAGTCCATGGGGGGTCCCAGATGTCCCGCGGGATCCCTGACGTCCAGGGGGTCCCCGACGTCCGGGGGGGTCCCCACTGTCCCGGGGGGGTCCCCGCCGTCCCGGGGGGGTCCGTGCCCCTCAGCGCAGGCGGTGCTGGCGCATGAGCGGGACGATGGCGGCGGGGGGGGCGGCCTTGCCCAGGAAGGGGTGGCGCAGCAGCTCGGGCGCCGTCGCCCTCTGCCCGGGGTCCCGCACCAGCATCCGCTCCAGGAACCCCCTGAGCGACGGGGACACCTGGGGGGGGCAGGGGGGTCAGGGCCGTCCCCAAACGTCCCCAAGTGTCCCCAGAGCATCCCCGGCTCGTACCTTGTGTGCGTTTTTCAGCTTGGGGGGCAGGTTGTCGCGGATCATTTTCATGGCTTTGAGGGGGGGCTCGTTGAAATAAGGGGGTTCCCCGTCCACCATCTCGATCACCATCACGCCCAGAGACCAGATGTCCACCTGGGGGGGGAAATGGGGGTCAATGGGATTGCGGGGCGCCCGCGACCCCAAAGCTGCGCATGGGGACCCCAAAGCTGCCCCATGTGCCCCCAAACCTGCCCCATGTACCCCAAATCTACCCCATGTCGCCAAACCTGCCCCACGTCCCACAAACCATCCCATGTACCCCAAACCTGCCCCATGCCCCCCAAACCAGCCCCACATGCCCCCAAATTTGCCCCATGTACTCCAAATCTGCCCCACACCCCCAAACCTGCCCCATGTCCCCAAATTTGCACCATGCCCCCAAACCTACCCCAGGTCCCCTGAACCCATCGCATGCCCCCCAAACCATCCCATGTACCCCAAACCTGCCCCATGTCCCCCAAACCATCCCATGTACCCCAAACCTGCCCCACGCCCCCCAAACCATCCCATGCACCCCAAAACCTGCACCCCCGAAACTCCACACCCCCAAACCATCCCATGTACCCCAAACCTGCCCCACGCCCCCCAAACATCCCATGTACCCCAAACCTGCCCCACGCCCCCCAAACCATCCCATGTACCCCAAACCTGCCCCACGCCCCCCAAACCATCCCATGTACCCCAAACCCACCCCATGCCCCCCAAACCATCCCATGTACCCCAAACCTGCCCCACGCCCCCCAAACCATCCCATGCACCCCAAAACCTGCACCCCCGAAACCCCACACCCCCAAACCATCCCATGTACCCCAAACCTGCCCCACAGTCCCAGACCAGCCCCATGTTCCCCAAACCCTGTGCCCCCTAGACCCCAAGCCCCCAAACCTGCCCCCCAGCCCCCAAATCTATCCCATGTCCCCTAAACCATCCCATGCCCCCCAAACCCGCCCCCCAGCGCTGCCCCCACCTCGGGGCCGTAGGGCAGGCGGGAGATGAGCTCGGGCGCCATCCAGTACGGGGTCCCCACCAGCGACTTGCGCCGCGGCACCTCCTTGTTCACTTGGGCGCAGAACCCGAAATCCGAGAGTTTCACCTGAAAAGGAGCCGGAAGCGCCGCGGGGGGGTCGGACGGGGCGGGGGGGTGGGGAGGGGGGCACTTTGGGGGCGGGGGGGGCGCTCACCCGCCCATCGTGCGTGAGCAGGATGGAGTCGCTCTTGATGTCGCGGTGGATGACGCCCTGGGCGTGGAGAACGGCCAGAGCCTTGAGCACCGCGGCGCACACGGCGGCGATCTGCTCCTCGTTCATCCTGCGGACAGCGGCACCCCAAAACGTCAGGGGACACGGGGGGGACACGGGGGGGACACCCCCGAGGGGCTCCCCAAATCCCACTTAAAACAAAGGACAAAGTGGCGCGTTAAATGTCTTGTTTTGGGCGCTTTGGGTGGAGAAGGTTGTGGGGGGTTCTTCATGTTGGGGACACCAAAAATCTACCAAAATGCGCCAAAAACAGTGAGGGGATATGGGGGGGACATGGGGGGGGATATGGGGGAGAGACCCGAGGGGCTCCCCAAATCCCACTTAAAACAAAGGACGATGTGGCGCGTTAAACGTCTTGTTTTGGAGACTTAGGATGGAGAAGGTAGATGGTTGTGGTGGCTCCTTCATCCTGGGGACACCAAAATCTACCAGAACGCACCAAAACCAGTGATGGGACATGGGGGGGACACGGTGGGGACATGGGGAACTCATCCCTAATGTCACCTGGTGGGACGCTCGCGTTCAACTCGTCCCCAATCCCACCCCGTGGGCCGTGACGGGGGGACCCGCGTTGGTGACACCTGGGGACAGTTGGGGACACGCGGGGCCCCACCTGGTGTGCGTGACGATGTCGGTCAAGGCGCCGCCCTCCAGGAACTCCATGACCACCCAGAGCTCGTCGCCCACCAGGTAGCTGTTGTACATCTCCACCACGTTCTCGTGCTGGTAGTCGCGCATGATCACCACCTGGATTTGGGGACACGGCGCTGTCACCCCCCCACCACGGCGGTGTCACCCCCCCGCCCCGCAGCGGTGACACCCCCCAAAAGCGTTCGACACGCCCAGGCAAACCAGAGGGGGTTGGTTTGGAGTCCAGAGCCAAGAACCCCTTCCAGGAGACACACAAGAGACTGAGAGCATTGGGAGGGTCATTGGGATGGTCATCGGAGTGACAATTGGGATGATCGAGATGATCATTGGGATGATCGTCAGATTATAGAGATGATCACTGGAGTGACAATTGGGATGATCGAGATGATCATTGGGATGATCGTCAGATTATAGAGATGATCATTGGAGTGACAATTGGGATGATCGAGATGGCCATTGGGATGACCATTGGAATGATCGAGATGGTCATTGGGTTGACTGAGATGGTCATTGGGATGGTCATTGGGATGACTGGGCTGACCATTGGGATGGTCATCGGGACGATCAAGATGGTCATTGGGGTGGTCATTGGAACGATCAAGATGGTCATTGGGGTGGTCATCGGGATGATCAAGATGGTCATTGGGATGGTCAGGATGGTCATCGGGGTGGTCATTGGAGCGGTCAAGATGGTCATCAGGATGGTCAAGATGGTTATTGGGATGGTCATTGGGAGGATCAAGATGGTCATTGGGACGGTCATTGGGACGGTCAAGATGGTCATTGGGGTGGTCATTGGGATGATCAAGATGGTCATCGGGATGGTCAAGATGCTTATTGGGGTGGTCATTGGGGTGGTCACTGGGACGATCAAGATGATCATTGGGATGGTCATCAGGACGATCAAGATGATCATTGGGATGGTCATCAGGACGATCAAGATGGTCACTGCGATAGTCACTGGGACAACTGAGATGAACCACCTCCTGGACAACCAACAATGAGAAACAACCGCGACCCACCATCCAACCGCCGCCCACCTCGTTGAAGAGCAGCTCCCGGCGCTGCTGCTTGCGCAGGTCCATCTTCTTGACGGCCACCAGCTTGCCGGAGCTCTTCACCGTGGCGATGCACACCACGCCGGTGGAGCCCTCGCCGATCTTGATGAAGTTGTCCAGGTAGGCGCGGGGGTCGCCGGGATCCACCACCAGCTGCAGCGCGGCGCGGAACTGCTCGTGCGACACGCGCTGCGGCTCGCGCTGCGGCGAGCGGGCCCGCGCCGGGGCGGCCGCGCTGGGCGGCGCGCTGGGGGGCGGCTCGGGGGGGGCCGGCTCGGGGTTCTTGGGGCGCGGGGCGGAGCGGGACGGGGGCGCCGCGGGGGCGGGGCCGTTGGGGGGAGGATCCGGCGCTCGCGGCTCAGCCTGGAAAACAGGGAGAGAAAGGGGGTGAGGGGAAGGAAATGGGGGTCGGACCCGGAAATGGCGGGGAGGGGGCGGAGGAGAGAGTTAGGAAGTGGTTTGGGGAGGAAAAGGTCGTTAGGAAGCGGTTTTGGGGGGGAAAAGGTCGTTAGGAAGCGGTTTTGGGGGAGGAAAAGCGCCGGTTTTAATTGATGGAGATCATTAGGAAGTGGATTTTGGGGAGGAAAAGGTCGTTAGGAAGTGGTTTGGGGGGAGGAAAAGCGCCGGTTTTAATTGGTGGAAATTGTTAGGAAGTGGATTTTGGGGAGCTAAAGGTCATTAGGAAGCATTTTTGAGGAGGAAAAGCGCTGGTTTTAATTGGTGGAGATCATTAGGAAGTGGATTTTGGGAAGGAAAAGCTCACTAGGAAATGGTTTTGGGGAGGAAAAGGTCATTAGGAAGTGGTTTACGGAAGGAAAAGCTCCCGTTTTAATTGGCGAAGATCATTAGGAAGTTGATTTTGGGGAGGAAAAGCTTGTCAGGAAGCGGTTTTGGGAGGAAAAGCTCCAGTGTTAATTGGTAGAGATCATTAGGAAGTTGATTTTGGGGAGGAAAAGCTCCTTAGGAAGCGGTTTTGGGAAGAAAAGCTCGTTAGGAAGCGGTTTAATCACTGGAGCTCATTAGGAAGCACTGTTTGTTTGTTAGAAAGTGGCTTTTGGGGCAAAAAGCTGGTTAGGAAGTGGTTTTTGGGGAGGAAAAGCTGGTTAGGAAGTGGTTTTTGGGGAGGAAAAGCTGGTTAGGAAGTGGTTTTTGGGGAGGAAAAGCTGGTTAGGAAGTGGTTTTTGGGGAGGAAAAGCTGGCTTGGAAGCGGATTTCCGTCGCTAGGCCGCGGTTTTTGGTCATTAGGCCACAGTTTTTGGTGGTTAGGCTGCGGTTTTTGGTGGGTTTTTGGCCATTAAGCTGCGATTTTTGGTCTCTAGGCTGAGATTTTTACCCATTAAGCCGCAGTTTTTGCCCATTAAGCCGCAGTTTTGGGTGTTTTTTTGCCCATTAAGCTGAAGTTTTTGGTCATTAGGCCACGATATTTGGTGGTTTTGCCCATTAGGCCACAGTTTTTGGCCACTAGGCCACAGTCTTTGGTGGGTTTTTGGCCATTAAGCCGCGGTTTTTGGTCTCTAGGCTGAGATTTTTGCTCCTTAAGACGCAGTTTTTGGTGTTTTTTGCCCCTTAAGCCGCAGTTTTTGGTGTTTTTTGCCCATTAAGCTGCAGTTTTTGCCCATTAAGCCGCAGTTTTTGCCCATTAAGCCGCAGTTTTTGGTGTTTTTTGCCCCTTAAGCCGCAGTTTTTGGTGTTTTTTGCCCATTAAGCCGCAGTTTTTGCCCATTAAGCCGCAGTTTTTGGTGTTTTTTGCCCCTTAAGCCGCAGTTTTTGGTGTTTTTTGCCCCTTAAGCCGCAGTTTTTGCCCCTTAAGCCGCAGTTTTTGCCCCTTAAGCCGCAGTTTTTGCCCCTTAAGCCGCAGTTTTTGCCCCTTAAGCCGCAGTTTTTGGTGGATTTTGGCGTCTTTTGGCGCTCCGGCCGCGTTCCCGGGGTCCCGGTTACCTGAGCCCCCCCGTGCCAGCCGGGGTGGGGGTCGCTGCGGGGGTAGGTGTTGAAGGGCCGTCCCGACGCCGTCTTCGCCCCCCCCTCGTTCTCGGGGCCGGACAGCGGCCGCTTGTCCCGGTTCGGGGCGGGGGGGGGACACGCGGCGTCCACGGCCCCGTAGGACGACTTGGGGCGCCTGTCGGGGGGGGTCGCGCCGCGTCCCGCCCTGGGCGGGGGGCTGGGGGGGGTCCTGGCGGCGGGGGGGGGCGCGCTGGGCGGCCGGGGGGGCGGCGGGGAGGCCGTTGCGGGGCGGGGGGGGGCTGGGGGGGCCGTGGCGGCGCAGGGAGTTGGAGCGGGACACGCACATGTGCTCCAGCTCCTCCAGCAGCCAGCTCAGCGAGCCCGCCGGGGGGGCCTGCGTGCCACGCACGATGCTCTGGGGGGGGACACCCCAGTGGTGCGGGGGATGGGAACCCCAATGCGGGGGGAGGAACCAATTGGGAGGGGGAGGAACCAAGTGGGGGGCGTGGGGGGGGACACACCAATGGAGGGGGGGAACCAATGTGGGGGCAGAACCAATGGATGGGATGGGGGGGGGGGGAACCAATGGAGGATGGGGGGGAACCAATGGAGGATGGGGGGGGGAACCAATGGAGGATGGGGGGGGGAACCAATGGAGGATGGGGGGGGGAACCAATGGAGGATGGGGGGGGGGACACCAATGGAGGATGGGGGGGGGACACCAATGGAGGATGGGGGGGGGACACCAATTGGGGGGGGGCCACCAATTTGGGGGGCGGGGCCACCAATTTGGGGGGGCGGGGCCACCAATGGAGGAGGGGGAGGGGGGGTACCAATGTGGGGGGGGGGGGATGGGACGGGAACAATGGGTGGGAAATGGGATGGGAACCGGGGCGGGGGAACGGGACAGGAACGACGGGGGGGAAACAGGACAAAAAAGATGGAAATGGGGGGGAAATGGGGGGGGAAACGAGACATGGGGAAATGACAGAAAGAAAAAAAGGGGAAAAAATCATATAAACGAATGGCAATGGAACGGGGGGAACAGGGTGCACGGGACCCCCCCCTCCCCCCACTGCTTCTGGGGAGGGAACATTGGGGATCCCCCCCCGTGCAGCTTGGGCCGCTTGGCCGGCTCCTCCAGCAGCCGTGAACCCCAAACCCCCCATTTCCCCCCAAACCCCCATTTCTCCCCGTATCCCACCTTGGGGGCCGCGTTGCGGATGCTGGTGACGCACGCCGGGTCCACGAGCGGCTTGGGCCGCTTGGCCGACTCCTCCAGCAGCCCATGAACCCTCTTTTCTCCCCGTTTCCCCCCGTTTCTCCCCATGTCCCACCTTGGGGCCGCGTTGCGGATCCTGGTGCCATACGCTGGGTCCACCAGCAGCTCTGGTCTCTTACCAACTCCTCCAGCAGCCCATGAACCCCCATTTCTCCCCGTATCTCACCTTGGGGCCGTGTTGCGGATGCTGGTGACACACGCCGGGTCCACCGGGGACTTGGGGCTCTGACTGACTCCTCCAGCAGCCCCTGAACCCCAAAGCCCCCGTTTCCCCCCATTTCTCCCCGTATCTCACCTTGGGGGGGCCGCGTTGCAGATCCTGGTGCCACACGCCGGGTCCACGAGCGGCTTGGGGCTCTGACCGACTCCTCCAGCAGCCCCTGAACCCAAAGCCCCCGTTTCCCCCCATTTCTCCCCGTATCTCACCTTGGGGGCCGCGTTGCGGATGCTGGTGACGCAGGCCGGGTCCACGAGCGGCTTGGGCCGCTTGGCCGACTCCTCCAGCAGCCCATGAACCCTCTTTTCTCCCCGTTTCCCCCCATGTCCCACCTTGGGGGGCCGCGTTGCGGATGCTGGTGACACACGCCGGGTCCACGAGCGGCTTGGGGCTCTGACCGACTCCTCCAGCAGCCCCTGAACCCCAAAGCCCCCGTTTCCCCCCATTTCCCCCCGTATCTCACCTTGGGGGCCGCGTTGCGGATGCTGGTGACGCAGGCCGGGTCCACGAGCAGCTTGGGCCGCTTGGCCGACTCCTCCAGCAGCCCCTGAACCCTCTTTTCTCCCCGTATCTCACCCATTTCTCCCCGTATCTCACCTTGGGGGCCGCGTTGCGGATGCTGGTGACGCAGGCCGGGTCCACGAGCGGCTTGGGCCGCTTGGCCGACTCCTCCAGCAGCCCCTGAACCCCAAAGCCCCCGTTTCACCCCATTTCCCCCCATGTCCCACCTTGGGGGCCGCGTTTGCGGATGCTGGTGACGCAGGCCGGGTCCACGAGCGGCTTGGGCCGCTTGGCCGACTCCTCCAGCAGCCCCTGCCACTGGCGCGGCAGCCCGGTGAAGCGCTGCTCGGCCGCGTCGAAGCCGGTGTGCACGCGGTGCTCGAAGTTGGACGGCGCCGAGATCTCCAGCCGCTTCTTCTTCTTGCCGAACATGCTGAGGAACAGCTGGGGGGGCAAAAAAGGGACAGCAAGGTGAATTGGGGCTTTGGGGGGGGGGGAAGCAAAGGGGTCCATGGAGACACCGCGTCCGGTGGACGAGGGTTGAGAATCATCACGTCTTAATCTGGATGGGAAAGATGCTCCAGGTTTAGTGCTGGGATTAGTGTTGAGCTGAGCTGCCCACAGACACCACAGACCAGTATCTAAAGATTTCAGATCATTAAATCATAACTTGCATTGGAAAAGATGCTCCAGGTTTAGAACTGGATTATCATTGAGCTCCATGCAGAGAAGGAGCTTAAAAGACTTGGGGGGGACTAAAAGGGACAACAAGGTGAGCTGAGGGTTTGGGGGGGGGGAAAGCAAAGGGGTCCATGGAGACACCGCGTCCCGGGAAACGAGGGTTGAAAGTCATCATGTCTTAATTTGGGATGGGAAAGATGCTCCAGGTTTAGTGCTGGGATTAGTGTTGAGCTGAGCTGCCCAGAGACACCACACACTGAAAACTGAAGGTTTAAAACCATTAGATCTTAATTTGTATTGGAAAAGATGCTCCAGGTTTAGTGCTGGATTATCATTGAGCTCCCCAGAGGCATTAAAAGCATTGGATTATAATTTGGGATGGAAAAGACCCCCAAGGTTTAGAACTGGGATTATCATTGAGCTGCCCAGAGACACCACAGACTGGTACCCAAAGATCATTACATTATAATATACATCGGAAAAGATGCTCTAGTTTAGAACTGGGATTATCTTGAGCTCCCCAGAGACACTAAACCCATAGAACTGTAATTCTGGATGGCAAAGACCCTGGGGTTTAGAACTGGGATTATCTTGAGCTCCCCAGAGACATTAACCCCATAGAACTGTAATTCTGGATGGCAAAGACCCTGGAGGTTTAGAACTGGGATTATCCTGAGCTGCCCAGAGACACCACACACTGAAAACTGAAGGTTTAAAACCATTAGATCTTAATTTGTATGGGAAAAGATGCTCCAGGTTTAGTGCTGGGATTATCCTGAGCTGCCCAGAGACACCACGGACTGGTACCTACAGATTTCAGATCATTACATTATAACATACATTGGAAAAGATGGTCCAGGTTTAGTGCTGGGATTAGTGTTGAGTTGAGCTGCCCAGAGACACCCCGGACTGCAAACTGCAGGTTTTAAGATCATTAAATCTTAATTCTGGATGGCAAAGCCCCTCGGGTTTAGTGCTGGGCTTATCTTGAGCTCCCCAGGATGTTAAACTCATCAAATCACGACTTTGGATGGCAAAGCCGCTCCAAATGAGCCGGTTTTAGCCCAAAACGTGGCCGCCGGGCGGGAGCCGAAGGGTTAAGCCGCACATTCCTCAGCCCAGCCCGGGTCAGGTGCCGTGTTAATTAGTCACCCGTTAACGAACCTGAGCAAACAAACCACCCGGGGAGCAGCCGGGGGTTCAGACTGCACCCCCCAAATCCCCTTTTTGGTGCACATCAGCGATTTGGGGTGCGGAGGAACACGAGGCTCCAAACCCGCACCCCCAGCTTCATTGCCCACGGTAATTAATCCACAGAACGAGCAAAGCTCATTAAATCGGCAGCTCCAAGCCCAAATCTTGCCCAATTCGCCCCAAATCGCTGCGTCCCGATGGTCCCGAAACCCCCAATTTTGCCCCTCGGTGTGTCACACGAACCCAAACTCGGCGCTGAACGAGCCACAAAACGACCCCAAAATGGGGTGAAAAAGGGGTTTTTGGGCAAATCGGAGGCCGGTGGCCCCGCCTGGGGGTGGGGGGGGGGGTCCCACGTTGGGGTCCCACGCGGGGAGTGGGATTTGGGGGTTTTGGGGCTATTTGGGGCTGGTGGAACCGGCCCGGCCGGATCTGCAGCCAGGAGGAGGAGCAGGACACGGCGCCCGACGGGTTCCACCGGCAGCTAATTAGGGGTTAATGGGAACGGGGTTAAAACGACAGTGGGGGGATGGGTAATTAATGGTGTTTAATTGGGAAAGTTGGAGGAGAGAGACTCGCGGTGGGGCTGCGAAAAATGGGGGAAATGGGGCAGAACGAGGGGGAAATGGGGAGGAAATGGGGCAGGAACTGGGGGGGAAATGGGGAGGAAATGGGGCAGGAACTGGGGGGGGAAATGGGGAGGAAATGGGGCAGGAACTGGGGAGGAAATGGGGCGGGAACGGGGGGGGGAAATGAGGGGGAAATGGGGCGGGAAATGAGGGGGGAAACGGGGAGGAAATGGGGCTGAGGAAGGAGAGGGGGAAATGGGGAGGAAATGGGGCAGAACGAGGGGGAAACGGGGAGGAAATGGGGCGGGAACGAGGGGAAACGGGGGGGAAATGGGGCAGGAACAAGGGGGAAACGGGGAGGAAATGGGGCGGGAAACAGGGGGAAACGGGGAGGAAATGGGGCAAGAACCAGGGAGGAAATGGGGAGGATATGGGGAGGAAATGGGGCAGGAATGAGGGGGGAAACGGGGGGGAAATGGGGCGGGAATGAGGGGGAAACAGGGAGGAAGTGGGACAGGAACAAGGGGGAAATGGGGAGGAAATGGGGCAAAACCAGGGCAGAAATGGGGAGGAAATGGAGCAAAACTGGGGCAAAACCAGGGTGGAAATGAGGTGGAAACGGAGTAAAACTGGGGCAGAAATGGGACAAAATGGAGCAAACCCAGGGCGGAAATGGGGAGGAAATGAGGCGGAAATGGAGCAAAACTGGGGCAGAAACGGGACAGAAATGGGGCGAAGCCCCTAATTAAGGCGCAGGGTGATGAGTCAAGTCCAACCTTTAACGACCCCCAACGCCATCAAGAGGAATGGGCGCGGGGCACAGGAGGAGCACGGGACGCCCTCGTTAGCGAAAGTAACTCGTTAAGAGAGGAAATGTCGTTACCAGAACAGCCCCGAAACCCAGCGGGAAACGGCCCCGGATCGCTGGAAACTTGGGGGGCTGGGTTAAAACGGCACCAGGTGAGCAAGTAATTAACAACTATAGGATCAAATCAACTTCATTAACAGCCAGGAAGGAATTGGGGCCCAATTTCCAGGTGAATGGACCCAAAAATGGGAGGAAAAGGGGGTTTTGGGGGTTTTCCTACCGCACATCGTGACCGGTGCTGAGGGACCGCTCACACAACTGCCCAAAACAGCCCAGTTTTGCCCCATTTTCACCCCATTATCTCCCTATTTACCCCATTTTCACCCCATTATCTCCCTATTTGCCCCATTTCCACCCCATTATCTCCCTATTTACCCCATTATCTCCCTATTTTACCCCATTTTCACCCCATTATCTCCCTATTTCCCCATTTTCACCCAATTATCTCCCTATTTCTCCCCATTTTCACTCCATTATCTCCCTATTTGCCCCATTTTCACCCCACTATCTCCCTATTTGCCCCATTTTCACCCCATTATCTCCCTATTTTGCCCCATTTTCACCCCATTTCTACCTCATTTTTGCCCCATTTCCACCCTGGTTTTACCCCATTTTCACTCCATTATTTCCCTATTTTTGCCCCCATATTTTTACCCCATTTCCGCCTCATTTTTGCCCCATTTTCACCCCACCCCCCCCTTTCGCAGCCCCGCCACGATTCTCCTCACTCCAACTTCTCCTTCGCGCCACCACAATTAAACCCAACTAATTAACCAACTAATTAACCAACTCCCCCCATTTTCCGAACCCCTTCACCGCCCCGAACCTCGCGGGGGCTCCGAATTCCCCGATTCCCCCTCGTTTTCCAGGCGCTTTAACCCCAGTTCCCACTGAACCTCGGTTAACTCCCGGTTTAACCCCTCACTCATCCCCCCGGGCTCCCCCTTCTCCCTTAGGCCCCATCTCCCCCCAGGCCCCAAACCTCCCCCCCCCCCCGCCCCCCCAAACTGCCCCCCCCCGTGTCCGCAAACTGCCCCCCACGCCCCCCCCTTTTCCCCCCGGCCCCCCCAGCCCCCGCTCACCCCCACACAAAGGGCCCAAATCGCCGTTTTTCCCGCTCCCCCCCGCCCACAATCACTCGCCGGCCGCCATGTTGCGATCGAGCCGCATCCGGGCACTCGCCCCGCCCACGTTGCCCGGGCAACAGGCACCGCCTCTATGGGCGGGGCTTTGAGGCGTGCCTGGGTCTTTGGAGGGCGTGGTCTCAGGGGAAGGCGTGGCTTTGAGTGTGGTGGGCGTGGTTTCCAACAGCAAGGCGTGGCTTTAGGAGTGGCGGGCGTGGTCTAGAGCGAGAAGGCGTGGCCTCGGGCAGGGAGGGCGGGGGCCGCGCGCCCCTCGGAGCGCGATGGCGGGCAGGGAAGGACTAAAGACGAGTGCTGCCAATCACAGGGCGGATAGAGTTGATTGGCGTTGCCGCTGTCCAATCAGAGCGAGGCAGCATGGCGGCGGTGTGAGGTGAGCGCGGCGCTGTCGTGTCGCCGTTCCGCCGGTCTCCGCTGCAGGACGGGCCGGGAGCGGCTGCCGCCCCCCGGAACGACATTAACCGGGCGTTCCCTCCTCAGGCCCCGCCGGTGTCCGCGCTCCGGGCCCGTCCGATGCCGCTCCGCGCTGTGCCTCCGGGCCGCGGCCTCGCTGCGCGCCTGCGGTGCGTGTCCCGCCCCCTCCCCGGCCCCACGGAGCCCCCGGGGCCGCTGACCCCCCCTCAATTCCCCCCGATACCCCCTGATCCCCTCCCAAGTCCCTCTGGGACCCCCAGGACCCCTCCCAGTTCCCCTCGGGACCCCCTGACCCCCCCCCCAGGACCCCTCCACCTCCCCCCAATTCCCCTGGGCCCCCCTGACCCCCCCCAATTCCCCCCCAGGACCCCCTGACCGCCCCCCTCTCAATTTCCCCCAGGAGCCCCTGAGCCCCCCAGGACCCCTCAAGCCCCCAAATTTCCCTGGACCCCCTGATCCCCCTCAATTCCCCCAGGGACCCCCTGGGACTGCTCGACACCCCCAATTCCCTGGCACCCCCTGTTCCCCCCCATGGCCCCTGACCCCCCCGCCGGGACCTCTTGACCCCCCCAAGTCCCCCCAGCCCCCCATTCCCGCTGACCCCCCCTCTCTTTCTCCCCCCAGCTCCAGGGCGCTCCCCGCTCCGTGGAACCCCCCGCCCCCCCCCCACCGGTGGCCACCATGGCCACCCTGAACCAGCTGCACCGGCAGGGCCGCCCCAGCCCCCCCCCAAAAAAACTGGGCCCCCTGCAGGGGCGCCCCCCAGATCAAGGGGGTGGTGCTGAAGAACCTGATCCGCAAGCCCAAGAAGCCGAACTCCGCCAACCGCAAGTGCGTGCGCGTGCGGCTCAGCACCGGCCGCCAGATCGTCGCCTTCGTCCCCGGCGAGGGCCACAACCTGCAGGAGCACCACGCCGTGCTGGTGCAGGGCGGGCGCACCCAGGACCTGCCCGGGGTCAAGGTCACGGTCGTGCGGGGCAAGTACGACTGTGCGCATGTGCAGAAGAAGAAGGACAAGTGACCTGGGACGGATTAAAGGCTGTTGGTTACGCGGAGTGTGCTGTTTGGGGGGGAGCGGGGGATGTTGGGAGGGGGCTGGGGGGGGAACTGGGGACATTGGGAGGGAGCTTTGGGGACACTGGGGGGCAATGGGAAGGGGTCAGAGGGAACCTGGGGCCATTGGGAAGGGCTCTGGGGACTCTGGGGGGAAGCTGGGGACATTGGGAAGGGGTCTGGGGGGGAACTGGGGACACTGGGAAAGGGTCTGGGGCTCTGGGGGGAGCCTGGGACATTGGGAAGGAGCTTTGGGGACACTGGGGGGCACTCGGGAAAGAATTTGGGGACATAGGGAAGGGGCATTGGGGTGTTCTAGGGACACTGGGGGACACTGGGAAAGAATCTGGGGACACTGGGGGGCACTGGGAAGGGGTCTGGGGGAAACTGGGGACACTGGGAAAGGGTCTGGGGGTGCTGGGGGGAGCCTGGGACATTGGAAAGGGGCTCTGGGGACACTGGGGGGCACTGGGAAGGGGTCGGGGGAACCTGGGGACACTGGAAAAGGGTTTGGGAGCACTAAGAAAGAACCTGGGGGGAACCTGGGGACACTGGGAGGCGTGTCCAGAACCTGGGGGGCGTGACCAGAACCTGGGGGGCGTGACCAGAGCCCTGCGGGGCGTGTCCAGATCCTGGGGGGCGTGACCAGAGCCTGCGGGGGCGTGTCCAGATCTCGGGGGGCGTGTCCAGAGTCCTCTGAGGCGCGGCCGCGGCGTGGCCCCGCCCCTTCCGGCACGTGACGGCCCGGCGTCCAAGATGGCGGCGCCCCGGGCGCTGCTCGCCGCTCGGCGGGCGGGTGTCGCGGGGGTGTCGCGGGGCGGGGGGGGGACCCGGGGGGGCCCCGGAGGGGTCGGGGGGGCCGGGGCGGAGCCTCCTGTTCGAGCACGTGCGGGAGGGCCTGAGCGCGCGCCCGCAGCTGGACGTGGCGGCGCTGAGCGAGCGCGAGCTGGAGCGGAGGCGGGGCCCCATGAGGGGGAGCGACCTGCGCGAGATCGTGAGCGGGGCGGGGCCTGGCGGGAGGGGGCGGGGTCTTTCAGGATGGGTGGGACCGTGAGGTGGGCGTGGCTTGCGGGTGGGCGGAACCTGTGTGGGGTGGGGTCTGTGGGAGAGGCGGGGCTTGCATGGGGTGGGCGGGGTCTATCTGGATGGGCGGAGCAAGGGGAGAGAGCTGGGCGGGTCTGCTGAGAGGGGGCGGGGTTGTGATGTGGGCGGGGCCTGGGGGTGGGCGTGGCCTGGCAGCATAAAGCTCTGGGGTTTGGGGCTGGGCGGGCCTGTAAATGTGAAGGGGCGGGGTCTAGGGGTGGGCGGGGGTTCGCTCATTTGGGGCGGGGCCTCGCGGTGGGTGGGGTCTGGTGTATAAAGGCGGGGGCTTAAATGGAAGGGCGGGGCCTGGGCTAAGTGGGTGGGGCTGGCAGAGGGGCAATGGGGAAGTGCTGGGTGTGCTGCTGGGGGCGGGGCTTGTTGATGGGGGAGGGGCTTGTTGGTGTGGGCGTGACTCAGGCTGGCCCCGCCCAGCGCAGGTGCAGACCTGGGCCCGGCTGGGGGAGGTTCGAGCCGCCATCGCGGAGCTGGAGGCCGAGAAGGGGCAGGTGGCCCAGGGCGTGCGGGGGCTCATGGTGAGACCCCCGGGGACCCCCAGAACCCCCGGGGATTCCCCAACCCCCCCAGGATCCTCTGGGACCCCCAGAGCCCCCTGGGATTCCCCCAACCCCCCCAGGATCCTCTGGGACCCCTCTGGACCCCCCCAGCCCATCCCACCCCGCTCTTCCCACAGGCCAAACACAACAAGGAGACGGCGGAGGCGGTAAAAGGGGGGACACGGGGACATGGGGGACCCGAGGGGGGTGACCCCCGTGTCCCTGTGTGTGTCCCCATGTCCCCCCGTGTCCCCCCGTGTCCCCAGCTCCCCGCGTACCGCGCTCTGCGTGCCCAGGGCCGGCAGGTTCGCTGCGCCTGCGGGAGCTGGAGGCCGAGGAGGCGGCGCTGGAGCAGCGGGTTCTATCCCCGGGCGCTCCGGCTGCCCAACCGCAGCCACCCCGACACGGTGAGGGGACACAGGGGACACTGGGGACATTGGGGACACAGGGGACATTGGAGACATTGGGGACACAGGGGACATTGGAGATATTGGGGACACAGGAGACATTGGGGACAGACAGGGGACATTGGAGACATTGGGGACACAGGGGACATTGGGGACACACAGGGGACATTGGGGACGTTGGGGACACAGGGGACATTGGAGACATTGGGGATACAGGGGACATTGGGGATGTGGGGACACAGGGGACATTGGGGACACACAGGGGATAATTGGGGACACAGGGGACATTGGGGACGTTGGGGACACACAGGGGACATTGGGGATGTTGGGGACACAGGGGACATTGGAGACATTGGGGACACAGGGGACATTGGGGACACACAGGGGACATTGGGGACATTGGGGACACATAGGGGGAC
>NC_088635.1:0-40321 GCF_036013475.1 Columba livia | reverse complement strand
GACGGAGGGACCCCGGGTGGGACGGAGGGACCCCGGGTGGGACGGAGGGACCCCGGGTGGGACGGAGGGACCCCGGGTGGGACGGAGGGACCCCGGGTGGGACGGAGGGACCCGGGTGGGACGGAGGGACCCCGGGTGGGACGGAGGGACCCCGGGTGGGACGGAGGGACCCCGGGTGGGACGGAGGGACCCGGGTGGGACGGGAGGGACCCCGGGTGGGGACGGAGGGACCCCGGGTGGGGACGGAGGGACCCCGGGTGGGGACGGAGGGACCCCGGGTGGGGACGGAGGGACCCCGGGTGGGGACGGAGGGACCCCGGGTGGGGACGGAGGGACCCCGGGTGGGGACGGAGGGACCCCGGGTGGGGACGGAGGGACCCGGGTGGGGACGGAGGGACCCCGGGTGGGGACGGAGGGACCCCGGGTGGGGACGGAGGGACCCCGGGTGGGGACGGAGGGACCCCGGGAGGGACGGAGGGACCCCGGGTGGGGACGGAGGGACCCCGGGTGGGGACGGAGGGACCCCGGGTGGGGACGGAGGGACCCCGGGTGGGGACGGAGGGACCCCGGGTGGGGACGGAGGGACCCCGGGTGGGACGGAGGGACCCCGGGAGGGACGGAGGGACCCCGGGAGGGACGGAGGGACCCCGGGTGGGACGGAGGGACCCCGGGTGGGACGGAGGGACCCCGGGTGGGACGGAGGGACCCGGGTGGGACGGAGGGACCCCGGGTGGGACGGAGGGACCCGGGTGGGACGGAGGGACCCCGGGTGGGACGGAGGGACCCGGGTGGGACGGAGGGACCCCAGGAGGGACGGAGGGACCCGGGTGGGACGGAGGGACCCCAGGAGGGACGGAGGGACCCGGGTGGGAGAGAGGGACCCCGGGTGGGACGGAGGGACCCCGGGTGGGAGAGAGGGGACCCGGGTGGGACAGAGGGACCCCGGGTGGGACAGAGGGACCCCGGGTGGGACAGAGGGACCCCGGTTGGGACAGAGGGACCCGGTTGGGACAGAGGGACCCCGGTGGGACAGAGGGACCCCGGTGGGACAGAGGGACCCGGGTGGGACAGAGGGACCCCGGGTGGGACAGAGGGACCCGGTTGGGACAGAGGGACCCCGGGTGGGACAGAGGGACCCCGGTGGGACAGAGGGACCCCGGTGGGACAGAGGGACCCGGGTGGGACAGAGGGACCCGGGTGGGACAGAGGGACCCCGGGTGGGACAGAGGGACCCCGGGTGGGACAGAGGGACCCCGGTTGGGACAGAGGGACCCGGTTGGGACAGAGGGACCCCGGTGGGACAGAGGGACCCCGGTGGGACAGAGGGACCCGGGTGGGACGGAGGGACCCCGGGTGGGACGGAGGGACCCCGGGTGGGAGAGAGGGACCCCGGGTGGGACGGAGGGACCCCGGGTGGGACGGAGGGACCCCGGGTGGGACGGAGGGACCCCGGGTGGGACGGAGGGACCCCGGGTGGGACAGAGGGACGCTGGTGACGGTTCGGGTGCCGTTCCCGTTGCAGCGCGCGGAGGATTTCGGCCCCGTGGAGGTGATCTCGCATTGGCACCCCAACCTGACCATCAACATGGTGGACGACCACACGCCATGGGTGAAGGGCAGCGTCCCGCCCCCCCTGGACCAGTGTAAGCACTGGGAGGCACTGGGATGCACTGGGACGCACTGGGTCACGTTGAGAAGCATTAGGTCGTACTGGGACACATTGGGACACACTAGGATGTACTGGGACGCACTGGGATGTACTGGGATGTACTGGGATGCACTAGGACACTCTAGGGCACTGGGTTGCATTGGGATGTGCTAGGACACTCTAGGATACTGGGATGTACTGGGACACACTGGGTCACATTGAGAAGCATTAGGTCATACTGGGACGCACTAGGATGTTCTAGGACACTGGGATGTACTGGGGCGCACTGGGATGTACTGGGACACACTAGGACGCTCTAGGGCACTGGGTTGCATTGGGATGCGCTAGGTCACATTGGGATGTACTGGGATGTACTGGGATGCACTAGATCACACTGGGATTCACTGGGACGCACTAGGACACTGGGAGGCACTGGGACACTCTAGGACACTGGGATATACTGGAACACCCTGGGATGTACTGGGACACATTGGGGCGCACTAGGACGTTCTAGGACACTGGGATGTACTGGGGCGCACTGGGATGTACTGGGACACACTAGGACACTCTAGGGCACTGGGTTGCATTGGGATGCGCTAGGACACTCTAGGATACTGGGATGTACTGGGACACACTGGGATGTACTGGGACACACTAGGACACTCTAGGGCACTGGGTTGCATTGGGATGCACTAGGTCGCACTAGGACGCTCAGGGATACTGGGATGTACTGGGACGCACTGGGATGTACTGGGATGCACTAGATCACACTGGGATGCACTAGGACGTTCTAGGACACTGGGATGTACTGGGACGCACTGGGATGTACTGGGACACACTAGGACGCTCTAGGGCACTGGGTTGCATTGGGATGTGCTAGGACACTCTAGGATACTGGGATGTACTGGGACACACTGGGATGTACTGGGATGCACTAGGTCGCACTGGGAGGCCCTGGGTCACATTGGGACACTCTAGGACACTGGGATGTACTGGGATGTACTGGGATGCTGGGACGCGCTGGGTTGCATTGGGATGCGCTAGGTCACATTGGGTCGCGCTGGGATGCACTGGGATCCATTGGGGTGCACTGGGACACACCGGGTCACACTGGGATGCACTGGGACGCACTGTATCACACTGGGTTCACACTGGGATGCACTGGGATCCATTGGGATGCACTGGGTCGCACTGTATCGCACTGGGTCGCACTGGGATCCATTGGGATGCACTGGGTCGCACTGTATCGCACTGGGATCCATTGGGATGCACTGGGTCGCACTGTATCGCACTGGGATCTATTGGGATGCACTAGGTCGCACTGGGATGCAGTGGGATGCACTAGGTCGCACTGGGACACGCTGGGTTGCACTGGGATCCATTGGGATGCACTGGGTCGCACTGTATCGCACTGGGATGCAATAGGATGCACTGGGTCGCACTGGGATCCATTGGGATGCACTGGGTCGCACTGTATCGCACTGGGATCCATTGGGATGCACTGGGTCGCACTGGGATCCATTGGGATGCACTAGGTTGAACTGTATTGCACTAGGACACACTGGGTCGCACTGGGATCCATTGGGATGCACTGGGTCGCACTGTATCGTACTGGGATCCACTGGGATGCACTAGGTCGCACTGGGATGCACTGGGTCGCACTGGGACACACTGGGTTGCACTGGGATCCATTGGGATGCACTGGATCGCCCTGTGTCCCACTGTGTCCCACTGGGACACCTCTTGCAGTCCCCAGGTTCTATTTTGGGGCTCCTACAGCCAACAGGGGCTCATTTCCCCCCCCCTCCCCCACCACGACCAGCTGCCCCATCTCAACCCCTACAGCGCCACCGGCTCTCATGTCACCCCACGTCACCTGCTCTTCTTTTCCCCACCCCAGACGTGAAGTTCGACGCCATCAGCGGCGACTACTACCCCATCCTGTACTTCAACGACTACTGGAACCTGCAGAAGGACTACTTCCCCATCAACGAGTCGCTGCGGCGCCTGCCCTTCCGTCTGTCCTTCTGTCCGCTGTCCCTGTGGCGCTGGCAGCTCTACGCCGCCCAGAGCTCCCGCTCGCCGTGGAACTTCCTGGGCGAGGACCTGTACGAGCAGTCGGACGAGGAGCAGGACTCGGTCAAGGTGGGAGCCGCTCGTGAAGCGCCTAATTAATTGGGGGGGGGGGTGCAGGTACCTGAGTGGTTCGGGACACTGGGATACACTGGGAAGCGCTGGGATGCACTGGGACACGCTGGGTCGCACTGGGACGCAGTGGGATGCACTGGGACACACTGGGAAGCGCTGGAATGCGCTGTATCGCACTGGGATGCACCGTATCGCACTGGGATGCACTGGGACATGCTGGGTCGCACTGGGATGCACTGGGGGGGTCCTGGGATCCCTCTCGATGCTCGTGGGGGGGTCTTGGGGATCCATCCCCATCCCCAGGGTCCAGCCCGGTGGTCCTGGGGGGGATCCTGGGGTCCCTCTTGATGCTCCTGGGGGGGGTCCTGGGAGTCCCTCCCAGTGGTCCTGGGGGGGTCTCAGTCCCCAAGGTGGGGTCCTGGGGGTCTCTCCCCATGTTCTGTCCCGATCCCTAGGGGGGGGTCCCTCCTGGTGGTCCTGGGGGTTCCTGGAGTCCCTCCTGATGCTGCTGGGGGGGTTCTGGTCCCGGTGGGGGTCCCCAGGTGTCCCTCCTGGTGCTTCTTGGGGGGGTCCCGGGGTCCCTCTTGATGCTCCTGGGGGGGTCCTGGATCCCTCCCAGTGGTCCTGGGGGGGGGGTCCCAATCCCCAAGGGGGGTCCTGGGGGTCCCTCCCAGTGGTCCTGGGGGGTTCCTGGGATCCCTCTCGATGCTTGTGGGGGGGTCTTGGGGATCCATCCCCAGGGTCCATCCCGGTGGTCCTGGGGGGATCCTGGGGTCCCTCTTGATGCTCCTGGGGGGGGTCCTGGGAGTCCCTCCCAGTGGTCCTGCACATGGATCACCCAGATCATCCTAGTTTAATTAAACCCTCCCAGTTTGCCCCAGTTTAATTAAACCCTCGTCCTCCTCAGCGTCCAGATCCCTCCAGATTCTCCCAGTTTGCCCCAGTTTAGTTAAACCCTCGTCCTCCTCAGTGCCCAAATTCCCCCAGTTTAATTAAACCCTCGTCCTCCTCTGTGCCCGTAACCTCCTGGCTCCTCCTGGATCCTCCCATTTCGCCCCAGTCTGGACCAGTTTATTGTTCGCAGGTCGCACTCCTGGAGACCAACCCCTACCTGCTGGCGCTCACCATCATCGTCTCCATCGTCCACAGCGTCTTTGAGTTCCTGGCCTTCAAAAACGGTGAGTTGGGGACACAGAGCGGGGCGGACGTGGCCTTAAACACGTCCCATGTCACCTCATCCTGTCTGCGTCGTCAATTTGAGGGCAGAAAGCTGGAAAACGCGCGTTTTCTCGCGCTTTCGTCTCCGCGTGGTGACATTTAGCGTCCCCACCCTACAGACATCCAGTTCTGGAACAGCCGGCAGTCGCTGGAGGGTCTGTCCGTCCGCTCCGTGTTCTTCGGCGTCTTCCAGTCGCTCGTTGTCCTTCTCTACATCCTGGACAACGAGACCAACTTCGTGGTGCAGGTCAGCGTGTTCATCGGGCTGCTCATCGACATCTGGAAGATCACCAAGGTCATGGACGTCCGGGTGAGTGACGGTGACACGCAAGGGGGGGGTCGTGGGGTCCCCGTTTCCCCTCGGTGACGCTTTTCTCCGGATCTGGTGGCAGCTGGACCGCGAGAACAAAGTGGCCGGAGTGTTTCCGCGCGTCACCTTCAACGATAAGTCGACCTACATCGAGTCTTCCACCAAGGTGTACGATGACGTGAGTGGTGGGGCTGGGGACGTCGTGGTGACACTAAGGACATTGTGGTGGGGCTGGGGACATCATGGGGGGACCCAGGACATGGCAGTGGGGCTGGGGACATGGTGGCGGGACCCAGGACGTGGTGGTGGGGCTGGGGACGTTGTGGTGGGGCTGGGAACATCATGGTGGCACCAAGGATGTCATGGTGGGGCCAGGAATGTCATGGTGGGGCCAGGGACATGGTGGGGGGACCCAGGACGTGGTGGTGGGGCTGGGGACATTGTGGTGGCACCAAGGGCGTTGTGGTGGGGCTGGGGACATTGTGGGGGGACCCAGGACGTTGTGGTGGGGCTGGGGACATTGTGGTGGGACTGGGGACATCGTGGTGGCACCACGGACATTGTGGTGAGGCTGGGGACATTGTGGTGGCATCAAGGACATTGTGGTGGGGCTGGGAACATTGTGGGGGGACCCAGGATGTTGTGGTGGCACCAAGGACGTTGTGGTGGCACCAAGGACATTGTGGTGAGGCTGGGATATTATGGGGGGACCCAGGACGTGGTGATGGGGCTGGGGACATCGTGGTGGCACTAAGGACATTGTGGTGGGGCTGGGGACATCGTGGTGGCACCAAAGACATTGTGGTGGGGCTGGGGACATTGTGGGGGGACCCGGGCTGAGGTGTTGGGGCTGGGGACATCATGGGGGGACCCAGGACGTGGTGGTGGGGCTGGGAACATCATGGTGGCACCAAGGACGTCATGGTGGGGCCAGGGACATCATGGGGGGACCCAGGACGTGGTGGTGGGGCTGGGGACATTGTGGTGGGGCTGGGACATTGTGGTGGCACCACGGACATTGTGGTGAGGCTGGGGACATTGTGGTGGCATCAAGGACATTGTGGTGGGACCACGGACATTGTGGTGAGGCTGGAGACATTGTGGTGGCACCAAGGACATTGTGGTGGGGCTGGGGACATTGTGGTGGCATCAAGGACATTGTGGTGGGACCCAGGACATTGTGGTGGGCCTGGGGACATAGTGGGATGGCCAGGAACATCATGGTGGCACCAAGGACGTTGTGGTGGGGCTGGGGACGTTGTGGTGGCACCAAGGACATAGTGGTGGGGCTGGGGACATAGTGGGATGGCCGGGAACATTGTGGTGGCACCAAGGACATCGTGGGGGGACCCAGGACATCATGGAGGGGCTGGGGACATAGTGGGGGGACCCAGGATGTGGTGGTGGGGCTGGGGACGTGGTGGTGGCACCAGGGACATTGTGGTGGCACCGGGGACATCACAGGGGGACCCAGGACATGGTGGTGGGGCTGAGGACATAGTGGGGGGACCCAGGATGTGGCAGTGGAGCTGGGGACATTGCTGGGGGGCTGGGGACATTGTGGTGGCACCAGGGACATTGTGGAGAGGCCAAGGACATTGTGGTGGCGCTGGGGACATCATGGTGGCACTGGGGACATCACCATGGGGCTGAATCCAGCTCTACCAACTGCCGAGTGTTTCCTGGGGACACGGGCGGTGGCACCGGCCGATGTCCCTGTCCCCATTGATCCAGACCGTGTGTCCCCCCCCACCCAGATGGCATTCCGGTACCTGTCATGGATCCTGTTCCCCCTGCTGGGATGTTACGCCGTGTACAGCCTGTTGTACCTGGAACACAAGGGCTGGTACTCCTGGGTGCTCAGCATGCTCTACGGCTTCCTCCTCACCTTCGGTGGGTGCCAAACACTCCCCACACCCCCCCCAAAATCCCCACACCCCCCCCAAAATCCCCACACCCCCCCCAAAATCCCCACACCCTCCCCAAAATC
Organism: Columba livia; assembly: GCF_036013475.1. Classification (NCBI taxonomy): domain Eukaryota; kingdom Metazoa; phylum Chordata; class Aves; order Columbiformes; family Columbidae; genus Columba; species Columba livia. The sequence goes on along the minus strand of NC_088635.1, from coordinate 33,007 downwards.
CCCACACCCCCCGCCAATCCACCCCACACCCACCAATCCACCCCACACCCACCAATCCACCCCACACCGCGAGGAAGACGTAGGCGGTCGTAGCATCCCTATGCTGGAACATGGGGGTGTCTCTCCACCCCGGCACAGCTTCGTTAAGCTAACGAGGGTGTGTGTGTTCCCCCCCCGGCACAGGGTTCATCACCATGACCCCCCAGCTGTTCATTAATTACAAGCTGAAGTCGGTGGCGCACCTGCCCTGGCGCATGTTGACCTACAAGGCGCTCAACACCTTCATCGACGACCTCTTCGCCTTCGTCATCAGGATGCCCATGATGTACAGGATAGGCTGCCTGCGTGATGGTATGGGGGGGCTGGACATTGGGGGGGACCCTGGACTTGTTGGGGGGACCCTGAAGTTGTGGGGGGGACCCTGAAGCTCTGGGGGGGACCCTGGAATTGAGAGGGTGACCATGGAGGTGAGAGGGTGACCATGGAGGTGAGAGGGTGACCATGGAGCTGTGGGGGCTTTGTCATGAGGATGCCCATGATGTACAGGGGGGTCCTGGGTGATATAGGGGTGCCCTGGACTTGTGGGGGGGACCCTGGACTTGTGGGGGGGACCCTGGACTTGTTGGGGGGACCCTGAAGCTCTGGGGGGGACCCCGGAATTGAGAGGGTGACCATGGAGGTGAGAGGGTGACCATGGAGCTGTGGGGGCTTTGTCATGAGGATGCCCATGATGTACAGGGGGGTCCTGGGCATTATGGGGGGGTCCTGGACTTGTGGGGGGGACCCTGATGTTGTGGGGGGGACCCTGAAGCTCTGGGGGTGACCATGGAATTGAGAGGGTGACCATGGAGGTGAGAGGGTGACCATGGAGCTGTGGGGGCTTTGTCATGAGGATGCCCATGATGTACAGGGGGGTCCTGGGTGATATAGGGGTGCCCTGGACTTGTGGGGGGGACCCTGGACTTGTGGGGGGACCCTGGACTTGTGGGGGGGACCCTGAAGCTCTGGGGGGGACCCTGGAGGTGAGAGGGTGACCATGGAGCTGTGGGGGCTTTGTCATGAGGATGCCCATGATGTACAGGGGGGTCCTGGGCATTATGGGGGGGTCCTGGACTTGTGGGGCGGACTCTGGACTTGTGGGGGAACCCTGGACTTGTGGGGGGGACCCTGGAATTGAGAGGGTGACCATGGAGGTGAGAGGGTGACCATGGAGCTGTGGGGGCTTTGTCATGAGGATGCCCATGATGTACAGGGGGGTCCTGGGTGATATAGGGGTGCCCTGGACTTGTGGGGGGGACCCTGGACTTGTGGGGGGGACCCTGGAGCTCTGGGGGTGACCATGGAATTGAGAGGGTGACCATGGAATTGAGAGGGTGACCATAGAGCTGTGGGGGCTTTGTCATGAGGATGCCCATGATGTACAGGGGGGTCCTGGGCATTATGGGGGGGTCCTGGACTTGTGGGGCGGACCCTGGACTTGTGGGGGGACCCTGGACTTGTTGGGGGGACCCTGGAGCTCTGGGGGTGACCATGGAATTGAGAGGGTGACCATGGAGGTGAGAGGGTGACCATAGAGCTGTGGGGGCTTTGTCATGAGGATGCCCATGATGTACAGGGGGGTCCTGGGTGATATAGGGGTGCCCTGGACTTGTGGGGGTGCCCTGGACTTGTGGGGGGGACCCTGATGTTGTGGGGGGGACCCCAAAGCTCTGGGGGGGACCATGGAATTGAGAGGGTGACCATGGAATTGAGAGGGTGACCATAGAGCTGTGGGGGCTTTGTCATGAGGATGCCCATGATGTACAGGGGGGTCCTGGGTGATATAGGGGTGCCCTGGACTTGTGGGGGGGACCCTGAAGTTGTGGGGGGGACTCTGAAGTTGTGGGGGGACGCTGGACTTGGGGGGACCCTGAAGCTCTGGGGGGACCCTGGAGCTCTGGGGGGGACCATGGGGGTGAGAGGGGGACCATGGAGCTGTGGGGGCTTTGTCATGAGGATGCCCATGATGTACAGGGGGTCCTGGGTGATATAGGGGTGCCCTGGACTTGTGGGGGGGACCCTGGACTTGTGGGGGGGACCCTGGACTTGTGGGGGGGACCCTGGAGCTCTGGGGGTGACCATGGAATTGAGAGGGTGACCATGGAATTGAGAGGGTGACCATAGAGCTGTGGGGGCTTTGTCATGAGGATGCCCATGATGTACAGGGGGGTCCTGGGCATTATGGGGGGGTCCTGGACTTGTGGGGGGGACCCTGGACTTGTGGGGGGACCCTGGACTTGTGGGGGGGACCCTGAAGCTCTGGGGGGGACCATGGAGGTGAGAGGGTGACCATGGAGCTGTGGGGGCTTTGTCATGAGGATGCCCATGATGTACAGGGGGGTCCTGGGTGATATAGGGGTGCCCTGGACTTGTGGGGGGGACCCTGGACTTGTGGGGGGACCCTGGACTTGTGGGGGGGACCCTGAAGCTCTGGGGGGGACCATGGAGGTGAGAGGGTGACCATGGAGGTGAGAGGGTGACCATGGAGCTGTGGGGGCTTTGTCATGAGGATGCCCATGATGTACAGGGGGGTCCTGGGTGACATAGGGGTGCCCTGGAGTTGTGGGGGGGACCCTGGACTTGTGGGGGGGACCCTGGACTTGTGGGGGGACCCTGGACTTGGGGGGACCCTGAAGCTCTGGGGGGACCAGGGAGGTGAGAGGGTGACCATGGAGCTGTGGGGGCTTTGTCATGAGGATGCCCATGATGTACAGGGGGGTCCTGGGCATTATAGGAGGACCCTGGAGCTCTGGGACATGCCCAGGACCCCCTCCCAAATTTGGGGGTGACCCTGAGCCTTACAAGGGGGGGGGGGGTCCCAGTCTCCAGGGGTGTCTATAGGGCTGCGGGGGGTGGGGGGGTCCCCAGGGCCCCCTCTAAAATCTGGGGGTGACTCTATGGCTCTGGGGGGGTCCCCAGGACCCCCTCCCAAATCTGGGGGTGACTCTATGGCTCTGGGGGGTTTGGGGACCCCTCCCAAATCTGGGGGTGACTCTGTGGCTCTGGGGGGGTTTGGGAACCCCTCTCAAATCTGTGGGTGACTCTATGGCTCTGGGGGGGCCCCCAGGACCCCCTCCCAAATCTGGGGGTGCTCCGGGGGGTTTGGGGACCCCTCTCAAATCTGGGGGTGACTCTGTGGATCTGGGGGGGTCCCCAGGACCCCCTCCCAAATCTGGGGGCAACTCTATGGCTCTGGGGGTGTCCCCAGGAACCCCTCCCAAATCTGGGGGTGACTCTGTGGATCTGGGGGGGGTCCCCAGGACCCCCTCCCAAATCTGGGGGTACCAATGTGCTCCCACCCTCTATCCCCCCCACTTCCTTCTCATCGCCCCATTGCCCCCCCAGCTCTACAGGGTCCTCTGGGTCCCCCCCATGTCCCCCTCCCCTCCACACGATTCTGGGGGTCCCACATCCCCCCCCCTCACCCCATTTTCCCCCTTTCCCCCCCCCCCCTCCAGACGTCGTCTTCTTCATTTACCTCTACCAGCGCTGGATCTACCGGGTCGACCTCACGCGCGTCAACGAATTCGGGCTCAGCGGGGAGGACCAGGTGCCCCCCCGACCCCCCCCCTTGCCCACCGCGACCCCCCCACTGGGGGGGGACAAACCCCCAGAGGACAAAAAGAAGGATTAAACCCCCAACCCCCCCCCCATTTCCCACTTGGTTTTTACCAAACTCAGCCTTTCCGCCGGGCAGCGGATTGGGGGGGTGGGGGGGGGGTGGGTTGTGTGGCCCCACCCCCGGGGGTCGGGGGGGTTTTGGGGGGCGGCTGTGCGGCCCCCCCATGGTTTGGGGAGGGGTTTTGCCCCCCCTCCCCGCCCCCACCACGTGGTGTTTTCACGTTGTCCCCCCCCCCACCTTGCTCCGGGTCCCGTCCGCGTTGTTGGCTCCATCCCATTGTGCCGGTGTGTAGGACAGTGTCGCGGCGTCGCCTCCTCCATAAAGAGCTGATTTCACCCCAAAATGTGGGCCCCCCCGCCTCATTACCCCCCCCCCCCCGCCTCGTTACCCCCCCTCCCCGCCTCGTTGCCCCCCCCTCCCAACTCTGCTGGGGGTTGGGGGTCCCTCCTGGTGCGTCTTGGGGTGGTCCTGGGGTTCCTAACTGGTGGTTCTGGGGGGGTCCTGGGGTCCCTCTTGATGCTCCTGGGGGGGTCCTGGATCCCTCCCAGTGGTCCTGGGGGGGGTCCCAATCCCCAAGGGGGGGTCCTGGGGGGGGGTCCCAATCCCCAAGGGGGGGTCCTGGGGGTCCCTCCCAGTGGTCCTGGGGGGTCTCAGTCCCCAAGGTGGGGTCCTGGGGGTCCCTCCCCATGTTCTGTCCCGATCCCTAGGGGGGGTCCCTCCTGGTGGTCCTGGGGGGTTCCTGGAGTCCCTCCTGATGCTGCTGGGGGGGTTCTGGTCCCGGTGGGGGTCCCCAGGTGTCCCTCCTGGTGCTTCTTGGGGGGGTCCCGGGGTCCCTCTTGATGCTCCTGGGGGGGTCCTGGATCCCTCCCAGTGGTCCTGGGGGGGGTCCCAATCCCCAAAGGGGGGTCCTGGGGGTCCCTCCCAGTGGTCCTGTGGGGGTCCCGGGATCCCTCTCGATGCTCGTGGGGGGGTCTTGGGGATCCATCCCCAGGGTCCAGCCCGGTGGTCCTGGGGGGGATCCTGGGGTCCCTCTTGATGCTCCTGGGGGGGGTCCTGGGGGGGTCTCAATCCCCAAGGTGGGGTCCTGGGGGTCCCTCCCCATGTTCTGTCCCGATCCCTAGGGGGGGGTCCCTCCTGGTGGTCCTGGGGGGTTCCTGGAGTCCCTCCTGATGCTGCTGGGGGGGTTCTGGTCCTGGTGGGGGTCCCCAGGTGTCCCTCCTGGTGCTTCTTGGGGGGGGGTCCCGGGGTCCCTCTTGATGCTCCTGGGGGGGTCCTGGATCCCTCCCAGTGGTCCTGGGGGGGGTCCCAATCCCCAAAGGGGGTCCTGGGGGTCCCTCCCAGTGGTCCTGTGGGGGTCCCGGGATCCCTCTCGATGCTCGTGGGGGGGTCTTGGGGATCCATCCCCATCCCCAGGGTCCAGCCCGGTGGTCCTGGGGGGGATCCTGGGGTCCCTCTTGATGCTCCTGGGGGGGTCCTGGATCCCTCCCAGTGGTCCTGGGGGGGTCCCAATCCCCAAGGTGGGGTCCTGGGGGTCTCTCCCCATGTTCTGTCCCGATCCCTAGTGGGGGTCCTTCCTGGTGGTCCTGGGGGGTTCCTGGGGCCCCTCCTGATGCTGCTGGGGGGGGGGGTCCTGGAGTCCCTCTTGATGTTCTTGGGGGGGTCCTGGGGGTCCCTCCCAGTGGTCCTGGGGGGTTCCTGGGGTCCCTCCTGATGCTGCTGGAGGGGGGGTCCTTGTCCCAAAGGGGGTCCCCAAGGGTCCATCCTGGTGCTCCTTGGGGGGGGTTCCAATCCCCAGGGGGGGTCCTAATCCCCAAGGGGGGTCCCTGCTGGTGCTTCTGGGGGGGAGGGTCCTGGGGTCCTTTTCGGTGGTTCTGGGGGGATCCCAGGGGTCCCGTTTTATGTCCCTGGTGTCACCGCCACCCCCCCCAACACGTGGCACCGGCCCCACGCCCCGATGGGCGTGGCGTTTAACTCCCGGCCCCGCCCACCGCTGGGAGCGCGGCGGCTGCGCGAAAGGAGGGGCGGAGCCGCGCCTGCGGATTGACAGAGCGAGCGGCCAATCAGCGTGCATAGCGGGCAGGTGGGCGTTGCCTCCGCCACGTGGCCACGCCCCTGCACCGCGGGAACCGGACCCGGGGACCGTGGAGGCGTCCGTGGGCAGGACCGAGGGACCCGGAGCCCCGACGCCACGTCCCCGTCCCCCGTGGGGGCCTGTCCCCAGGCCGGGGGGCGTGGTAGGCAGGCGTTGCCAAGGCCACGGGCGTGCGTGCTGACGCAAAGCCGTTCATGGTCCCTTATAGCTGCTCTGCAAAGCCCCATGGTCCCTTATAGCTGCTCTGAAGCCTCTATACAACCCCCATAGCCCCTATACACCCCCGACAGCACCTAGACACCTCCCAGCAGGACCTACACATCCCCCGTATAGCCCCTATACACCCCCCCATAAGTCCCACAGCCCCTATAGACACTCGTCGATACCCACGGTCCCTTGTGGCCCCTGTACAGCCCTTAAAGCCGCCACGCATCGCACTATAGCCCCTCTACATCCCCCTATAGCAGCCGCCAGCGACCGTCGCCAGCCGAGGCCCCGCCCCCGCAGCCCCCGCCCCTCTCAAGCCACGCCCCTCAGCCCACAAAGCCCCCTGTAGGCCTCGCCCCCTCGCAGACCACGCCCCTCAGCCCCTGAGTCCGGCAGACCCCGCCCACGCCCCCTCGCAAGCCCCGCCCCGGAGCCCCCGCGCCGCCGCGCAGGCGCACAGGCCCCGCCCAGCAGCTGCCGCGTCCCCAGCAGGTACCGGGCGGGCCGGGGGGGCCGGGACCGGCACCGGGACCCCCCCACATCATTCCCGCATTATCCCCGCATCCCCACCCCGGCCCCGGCACCGCCCCGACACCGCCTGCCGCTTCCCGGCCCCGCCGGCTGCAGCCCGGGCCCGGCCTGGGCCCAGCGCGGGGCCTCCCCCGGTGCCCCCATCCCACTATCCCCATCCCAGCATCCCCATCCCAGCATCCCCATCCCAGTATCCCCATCTGCATCCCGGTCCCCATCCCAGCATCCCCATCCCAGCATCCCCATCCCAGTATCCCAGTCTGCATCCCGGTCCCCACCCCAGCATCCCCATCCCAGCATCCATATCTGCATCCCAGTATCCTCATCCTCATCCCAGTATCCCAGCATCCCCATCCCAGTGTCCATATCTGCATCCTGGTCCCCATCCCAGCATCCCCATCCCAGCACCCCCATCCGCATCCCAGTATCCTCATCCTCATCCCAGTATCCCAGCATCCCCATCCCAGTATCTGTATCTGCATCCCGGTCCCCATCTCAGCATCCCCATCCCAGTATCCCCGTCTGCATCCCGGTCCCCATCTCAGTATCCACATCTGCATCCCAGTATCCTCATCCCCATCCCAGTATCCATATCTACATCCCGGTCCCCATCCCAGCATCCCCATCCGCATCCCCATCCCAGCATCCCCATCCCAGTGTCCATATCTGCATCCCAGTCCCCATCCCAGCATCCCCATCCCAGCATCCCTATCTGCATCCCAGTATCCTCATCCTCATCCCAGTATCCCAGCATCCCCATCCCAGTATCCCCATCCGCATCCCAGTATCCTCATCTTCATCCCAGTATCCCCATCCGCATCCCAGTATCCTCATCCTCATCCCAGCATCCCCATCCCTGTATCCCCATCTGCATCCCGGTCCCCATCCCAGCATCCCCATCCCAGCATCCCTATCTGCATCCCAGTATCCTCATCCTCATCCCAGTATCCCAGCATCCCCATCCCTGTATCCCCATCTGCATCCCGGTCCCCATCCCAGCATCCCCATCCCAGCATCCCTATCTGCATCCCAGTATCCTCATCCTCATCCCAGTATCCCAGCATCCCCATCCCAGTATCTGTATCTGCATCCCGGTCCCCATCTCAGCATCCCCATCCCAGTATCCTCATCCTCATCCCAGTATCCCAGCATCCCCATCCCAGTATCCTCATCCTCATCCCAGTATCCCAGCATCCCCATCCCAGTATCCCCATCTGCATCCCGGTCCTCATCCCAGCGTCCTCATCCCCATCCCAGTAAGCCCATCTGCATCCCAGTATCCCACAGTCTCTGTCTCAGTATCCCCATCTGCATCCTGGTCGTCATCCCAGTATCCCCACCCCAGTATCCCACTATCCCCATCCCAGTATCCCCATCTGCATTGTGGTCCTCATCCCAGCATCCCCATCCCAGCATCCCCATCCCAGCATCCCCATCCCAGTATCTCCATCCCCATCCCAGCATCCCAGTAACCACATCCCACTGTCCCAATAACCACATCCCAGTATCCCCATCCCCATCCCAGTATCCCCATCTTCATCCCAGTATCCCACTGACCCCATCCCAGTATCCCCATCCCCATCCCAGTCTCCCATCCCAGTATCCCAGCATCCCCATCCCAGTATCCCAATGACCCCCTCCCAGTATCCCCATCCCAGTGACCCCCTCCCAGTATCCCCATCCCCATCCAGGTCCCCATCCCAGTATCCTGGTCCCCATTCCAGTATCCCACTGTCCCCATTCCCATCCCAGTCTCCCATCCCAGTATCCCAGTATCCCCATCCCAGTACCCCAGTGACCCCCTCCCAGTATCCCCATCCCCATCCAGGTCCCCATCCCAGTATCCTGGTCCCCATTCCAGTATCCCACTGACCCCATCCCAGTATCCCCATCCCCATCCCAGTAACCCCATCCCAGTATCCCAGTATCCCCATCCCAGTACCCCAGTGACCCCCTCCCAGTATCCCCATCCCCATCCAGGTCCCCGTCCCAGTATCCTGGTCCCCATCCCAGTCTCCCACTGTCCCCATTCCCATCCCAGTATCCCCTCCCCCCCACCCCCCATTACTGTCCCCCCCCCCCACACACTGTCCCCCCCAGGCTGTCCCCATGACGAAGGAGCGCGTGGGGGGGGACCCCCCGGCGGGGGGGGGGACGCCACCCCCCGACCCCCCCAGCCCCGTGGTGGAGCGACGCAAGAAACCGATAGTGCATCCGGCCGCCCCCGCCCCCCTGCCCAAGGACTACGGTGAGAGACCCCCCCGGGACCCCCCTATGGGGACAGGGACCTCCCCAGGACAGGGACCCCCCCCAGGGAACCCCATGGGCACAGGGAACCCCCAAAGGAAACAGGGACCCCCCCACCAGGGAACCCCACGGGCACAGGGATCCCCAAAAGGAAACAGGGACCCCCCCAGGGAACCCCATGGGCACAGGGATCCCCCAAAGGAAACAGGGACCCCCCCCAGGGAACCCCATGGGCACAGGGAACCCCCAAAGGAAACAGGGACCCCCCCCCAGGGAACCCCATGGGCACAGGGAACCCCCAAAGGAAACAGGGACCCCCCCCCAGGGAACCCCATGGGCACAGGGATCCCCCAAAGGAAACAGGGACCCCCCCCAGGGAACCCCATGGGCACAGGGAACCCCCAAAGGAAACAGGGACCCCCCCAGGGAACCCCATGGGCACAGGGAACCCCCAAAGGAAACAGGGACCCCCCCCCCAGGGAACCCCATGGGCACAGGGAACCCCCAAAGGAAACAGGGACCCCCCCCCAGGGAACCCCATGGGCACAGGGATCCCCCAAAGGAAACAGGGACCCCCCCCCAGGGAACCCCATGGGCACAGGGAACCCCCAAAGGAAACAGGGACCCCCCCCCAGGGAACCCCATGGCCACAGGGAACCCCCAAAGGAAACAGGGACCCCCCCCCATGGAACCCCATGGGCACAGGGAACCCCCAAAGGAAACAGGGACCCCCCCCCAGGGAACCCCATGGGCACAGGGAACCCCCAAAGGAAACAGGGACCCCCTCCCAGGGAACCCCATGGGCACAGGGAACCCCCAAAGGAAACAGGGACCCCCCCCCATGGAACCCCATGGGCACAGGGAACCCCCAAAGGAAACAGGGACCCCCCCCCATGGAACCCCATGGGCACAGGGAACCCCCAAAGGAAACAGGGACCCCCCCCCAGGGAAGCCCATGGGCACAGGGAACCCCCAAAGGAAACAGGGACCCCCCCAGGGAACCCCATGGGCACAGGGAACCCCCAAAGGAAACAGGGACCCCCCCCCAGGGAACCCCATGGGCACAGGGAACCCCCAAAGGAAACAGGGACCCCCCCCCAGGGAACCCCATGGGCACAGGGAACCCCCAAAGGAAACAGGGACCCCCCCAGGGAACCCCATGGGCACAGGGAACCCCCAAAGGAAACAGGGACCCCCCCAGGGAACCTCATGGGCACAGGGAACCCCCAAAGGAAACAGGGACCCCCCCCAGGGAAGCCCATGGGCACAGGGACACCCCACAGGGACAGGGACCCCCCCAAAGGAAACAGGGACCCCCCCAGGGAAACCCAATGGCACAGGGACCCACCCAAAGGAAAAAGGGGACCCCATGGGCACAGGGACCTCCTCATGGGGATAGGGACCCCCCCTTGGGGACAGGGAACCCCTGACAAAGATAGAGCCCCCCCAAAAATAAAGGGACCCGAGTGTGGATTCTCTGCTGGCTGATATGTTCTTGTGCACGTGTGGTGTCCCCCCATGTCCCCCCATGTCCCCCCATGTCCCCCATGTCTCCCTATGATGTCCCACTGTGTCCCCCCATGTTCCCCTGTTTCCCCCCATATCCCCACCATGTCCCCCCATGTCCCCCATATCTCCCCATGTCCCCCCATGTCCCCCATATCTCCCCATGTCCCCCCATGTCCCCCCATATCTCCCCATGTCCCCCCATGTCCCCCCATATCTCCCCATGTCCCGCCATGTCCCCCTGTTCCCCCCCATATCCCCCCATGTCCCCCACCATGTCCCCCCCCGTGTCCCCCCGTGTCCCCCCTGTGTCTCCCTATGTCTCCCCATATATCCCCATATCTCCCCATATCCCCCCATGTCCCCCCCCGTGTCCCCCCATGTCCCCCCATGTCAACCCCCGTGTCTCCCTGTATCTCCCCATATATCCCCATGTCCCCCCATGTCCCCCCATGTCCCCATGTCCCCCCATGTCCCCCATGTTTCCCTATGATGTCCCACTGTGTCCCGCCATGTCCCCCTGTTCCCCCTCATGTCCCCCCATGTCCCCCGCCATGTCCCCCCATGTCCCCATGTCCCCCCATGTCCCCCCCACGTCTCCCCATATCCCCCCATGTCCCCCCATGTCCCCCATGTTTCCCTATGATGTCCCACTGTGTCCCGCCATGTCCCCCTGTTCCCCCCCATATCCCCCCGTGTCCCCTGCCATGTCCCCCCCCGTGTCCCCCTGTGTCCCCCCCATGTCCCCCCCGTGTCCCCCCTGTGTCTCCCTGTGTCTCCCCATATCCCCCCATGTCCCCCCATGTCCCCCATGTTTCCCTATGATGTCCCACTGTGTCCCCCCATGTCCCCCGCCATGTCCCTGCCATGTCCCCCCGTGTCCCCCCCGTGTCCCCCCCACGTCTCCCCATCTATCCCCATGTCCCCCCATGTCCCCCATGTTTCCCTATGATGTCCCACTGTGTCCCGCCATGTCCCCCTGTTCTCCTTCATGTCCCCCCATGTCCCCCGCCATGTCCCCCCCATGTCCCCCGTATCCGCCCCGTGTCCCTCCCGTGTCCCCCCCACGTCTCCCCATCTATCCCCATGTCCCCCCATGTCCCCCATGTTTCCCTATGATGTCCCACTGTGTCCCCCCATGTCCCCCTGTTCCCCTTCATGTCCCCCCATGTCCCCCGCCATGTCCCTGCCATGTCCCCCATGTCCCCCCGTGTCCCCCCCGTGTCCCCCCCGTGTCCCCCCCACGTCTCCCCATCTATCCCCATGTCCCCCCATGTCCCCCATGTTTCCCGATGGTGTTCCACTGTGTCCCCCCATGTTCCCCTGTTCCCCCCCATATCCCCCCATGTCCCCCACCATGTCCCCCCCCGTGTCCCCCCGTGTCCCCCCATGTCCCCCCCCGTGTCTCCCTGTGTCTCCCCATATATCCCCATATCCCCCCATGTCCCCCCGTGTCCCCCCATGTCCCCCATGTTTCCCGATGGTGTTCCACTGTGTCCCCCCATGTTCCCCTGTTCCCCCCCATATCCCCCCATGTCCCCCACCATGTCCCCCCCCGTGTCCCCCCGTGTCCCCCCATGTCCCCCCCCGTGTCTCCCTGTGTCTCCCCATATATCCCCATATCCCCCCATGTCCCCCCATGTCCCCCCATGTCCCCCATGTTTCCCTATGATGTCCCACTGTGTCCCGCCATGTCCCCCTGTTCCCCCCCATATCCCCCCATGTCCCCCCCATGTCCCCCGTGTCCCCCCCGTGTCCCTCCCGTGTCCCCCCCACGTCTCCCCATGTCCCCCCATGTCCCCCATGTTTCCCTATGATGTCCCACTGTGTCCCGCCATGTCCCCCTGTTCCCCCACATATCCCCCCATGTCCCCCACCATGTCCCCCCCCGTGTCCCCCCATGTCCCCCCTGTGTCTCCCTATGTCTCCCCATATATCCCCATATCTCCCCATATCCCCCCATGTCCTCCTCCGTGTCCCCCCCGTGTCCCCCCATGTCCCCCCCATATCTCCCTGTATCTCCCCATATATCCCCATATCCCCCCATGTCCCCCCATGTCCCCCATGTTTCCCTATGATGTCCCACTGTGTCCCCCCATGTCCCCCTGTTCCCCTTCATGTCCCCCCATGTCCCCCACCATGTCCCCCCCGGGTCCCCCCGTGTCCCCCCTGTGTCTCCCTATGTCTCCCCATATATCCCCATATCTCCCCATATCCCCCCATGTCCCCCGCGTGTCCCCCCGTGTCCCCCCATGTCAACCCCCGTGTCTCCCTGTATCTCCCCATATATCCCCATGTCCCCCCATGTCCCCCATGTTTCCCTATGGTGTCCCACTGTGTCCCGCCATGTCCCCCTGTTCCCCCCCATATCCCCCCATGTCCCCCACCATGTCCCCCCCCATGTCCCCCCCCGTGTCCCCCCCGTGTCCCCCCTGTGTCTCCCTGTGTCTCCCCATATCCCCCCATGTCCCCCCCCATATCCCCCCATGTCCCCCCATGTCAACCCCCGTGTCTCCCTGTATCTCCCCATATATCCCCATGTCCCCCCATGTCCCCCCATGTCCCCCATGTTTCCCTATGGTGTCCCACTGTGTCCCGCCATGTCCCCCTGTTCCCCCCCATATCCCCCCATGTCCCCTGCCATGTCCCCCCCTGTGTCCCCCCGTGTCCCCCCCGTGTCGCCCCGTGTCCCCCCCCCAGCGTTCACGTTCTTCGACCCCAACGACGCGCTGTGCCGGGAGATCCTGCTGGACCCGCGCACCAGCGTCCCCCAGCTCTTCGCCATCCTGCGCCAGTGGGTGCCCCAGGTGCAGCACAACGTGGACGTCATCGGCAACGAGGTGACACGGGGGGTGACGCCGGGGGGGTGACACCGCGGGGGTGACGCCATGGCCGGGGTGACAACACGGCGGGGTGACACCATGGCAGGGGTGACACTGGGGGGTGACACCATGGTGGGGGTGACACCATGTGGGGTTGACACCATGGGGTGGTGACACCATGGCGAGGGTGATGCCGTGGCGGGGGTGGCACCGGTGGGGTGACACCGTGGTAGGGGTGACACCATGGCAGGGGTGACGCCATGGCAGGGTGACACCGTGGTGGGAGTGACACTATGGCGGGGGTGACGCCATGTGGGGTTGACAACATGGGGGGGTGACACCGTGGCAGGGGTGACACCATGACAGGGGTGACACCGTGGCAGGGGTGACACCATGGGAGGGGTGACACCATGGCGGGGTGACACCATGGCGGGGGTGACACCATGGCGGGGGTGACGCCATGGCAGGGATGACACCGTGGCAGGGGTGACGCCATGGCAGGGGTGACACCGGGGGGTGACACCATGGTGGGGGTGACACCGTGGTGGGGGTGATGCCATAGCGGGGGTGACGCCATGGGGGGCATGATGCCATGGTAGGGGTGACACCGTGGCAGGGGTGAAGCCGTGGTGGGGGTGACACCATGGTGGGGGTGACGCCATGGCAGGGTGACACCGTGGTGGGGGTGACGCCGTGGTGGGGTGACACCATGGGGGGGTGACGCCATGTGGTGGTGACACCACGGCGAGGGTGATGCCGTGGCGGGGGTGGCACCGGTGGGGTGACACCGTGGTAGGGGTGACACCATGGCAGGGGTGACGCCATGGCAGGGTGACACCGTGGTGGGGGTGACACTATGGCGGGGGTGAGGGCATGTGGGGTTGACAACATGGGGGGGGTGACACCACGGCAGGGGTGACGCCATGGGGGGGTGACGCCATGGTGGGGGTGACGCTGTGGCAGGGGTGACACCGTGGCGGGGGTGACGCCAAGGTGGGGGTGACACCGTGGTGGGGGTGACGCCACAGCAGGAGTGACACCATGGCGAGGGTGACACCGTGGTAGGGGTGACACCGTGGTGGGGGTGACACCACAGCGGGAGTGACGCCACAGTGGAAGTGACACCATGGCGAGGGTGACACTGTGGTAGGGGTGACACCGTGGTGGGGGTGACACCATGGCGAGGGTGACACTGTGGTAGGGGTGACACCGTGGTGGGGGTGACACCGTGGTAGGGGTGACACCGTGGTGTGGGTGACACCGTGGCAGGAGTGACACAGTGGTAGGGGTGACACCGTGGTGGGGGTGACACCATGGCGGGGTTGACACCGTGGTAGGGGTGACACCGTGGCGAGGGTGACACCATGGCGGGGTTGACACCGTGGTAGGGGTGACACCGTGGCGAGGGTGACACCGTGGTGGGGGTGACACCGTGGTAGGGGTGACACCATGGCGAGGGTGACACCATGGTGAGGGTGACACCGTGGTAGGGGTGACACCGTGGTGGGGGTGACACCGTGGTAGGGGGGAACTGGGGGCTCACTGGTGCTACCGGGCAGATCCTGCGCCGCGGCTGCCACGTGGACGACCGGGACGGACTGACGGACATGACGCTGCTGCACTACGCCTGCAAGGCCGGGGCGCACGGAGTGGGTGGGTGGCACGGCCCTCGTGTCCCCGTGTCCCCATGTCCTGGTGTCCCCATGTCCCCAGTGTCCCCAATGCTGGTGTCCCCACATCACCAGGGTCACCAGCATCCCCATGTCCCCAGTGTCCCCAATGCTGCTGTCCCCACATCACCAGGGTCACCAGCATCCCCATGTCCCTGTGTCCCCATGTCCCCAGTGACCCCAGAGCTGGTGTCCCCACATCACCAGGGTCACCAGCATCCCCATGTCCCCAGTGTCCCCAATGCTGGTGTCCCCACATCACCAGGGTCACCAGCATCCCCATGTCCCTGTCCCCATGTCCCCAGTGTCCCCAATGCTGCTGTCCCCACATCACCAGGGTCACCAGCATCCCCATGTCCCTGTGTCCCCATGTCCCCAGTGTCCCCAATGCTGGTGTCCCCACATCACCAGGGTCACCAGCATCCCCATGTCCCCAGTGTCCCCAATGCTGCTGTCCCCACATCACCAGGGTCACCAGCATCCCCATGTCCCTGTCCCCATGTCCCCAGTGTCCCCAATGCTGCTGTCCCCACATCACCAGGGTCACCAGCATCCCCATGTCCCTGTGTCCCCATGTCCCCAGTGTCCCCAATGCTGGTGTGCCCACATCACCAGGGTCACCAGCATCCCCATGTCCCCAGTGTCCCCAATGCTGCTGTCCCCACATCACCAGGGTCACCAGCATCCCCATGTCCCTGTGTCCCCATGTCCCCAGTGTCCCCAGTGCTGGTGTCCCCACATCACCAGGGTCACCAGCATCCCCATGTCCTGGTGTCCCCATGTCCCCAGTGTCCCCAATGCTGGTGTCCCCACATCACCAGGGTCACCAGCATCCCCATGTCCTTGTGTCCCCATGTCCCCAGTGTCCCCAATGCTGGTGTCCCCAAATCACCAGGGTCACCAGCATCCCCATGTCCCTGTGTCCCCATGTCCCCAGTGTCCCCAGTGCTGGTGTCCCCACATCACCAGGGTCACCAGCATCCCCATGTCCTGGTGTCCCCATGTCCCCAGTGTCCCCAATGCTGGTGTCCCCACATCACCAGGGTCACCAGCATCCCCATGTCCTGGTGTCCCCATGTCCCCAGTGTCCCCAATGCTGGTGTCCCCACATCACCAGGGTCACCAGCATCCCCATGTCCTGGTGTCCCCATGTCCCCAGTGACCCCAATGCTGGTGTCCCCACATCACCAGGGTCACCAGCATCCCCATGTCCTGGTGTCCCCGAGGTCCCCATGTCCCTGTGTCCCCATGTCCCCTGTGTCCCCATGTCCCCAAGTCCCTGTCCCCCATGTCTCCGGTATCCCCAGTGCTGGTGTCCCCACATCAGCAGGGTCCCCATTGTCCCCATCCCCAACTGCTGTCCCCATGTCCCCACGTCCTCAGCTGCTATCCCCGTGTCTCTGTGTCCCCATGTCCCCACATGTCCCCCCAGGTGTCCCCGCAGGTGCTGTCCCCATGTCCCCATGTGTGTCCCCATGTCCCCACGTGTGTCCCCATGACCCCGTGGGTGCCGTCCCCACATCCCCACGTGTGTCCCCAGGTGTCCTCATGGGTGCTGTTCCCGTGTCCCCATGTCCCCACGTGTGTCCCCATGTCCCCACGGGTGCCATCCCCATGTCCCCATGTGTGTCCCCATGTCCCCGTGGGTGCCATTCCCGTGTCCCCATGTCCCCATGTGTGTCCCCATGTCCCCACGGGTGCCGTCCCCGTGTCCCCATGTCCCCATGGGTGTCCCCATGACCCCACGGGTGCCGCCCCCACATCCCCATGTCCACGGGTGCCATTCCCGTGTCCCCATGTCCCCATGTGTGTCCCCATGACCCCATGGGTGCCATCCCCGTGTCCCCATGTCCCCAGCTGCTGTCCCTGTGTCTCCGTGTCCCCATGTCCCCATGTGTGTCCCCATGTCCCCACGTGTGTCCCCATGTCCCCACGTGTGTCCCCATGACCCCATGGGTGCCGTCCCCATGTCCCCACGTGTGTCCCCATGACCCCACGGGTGCCATCCCCGTGTCCCCGTTTCCCCACATGTGTCCCCATGTCCCCACGTGTGTCCCCATGTCCCCATCTGTGTCCCCATGACCCCACGGGTGCCATCCCCATGTCCCCATGTCCCCATGTGTGTCCCCATGTCCCCATGTGTGTCCCCATGACCCCACGGGTGCCGTCCCCATGTCCCCATGTCCCCACCTGTGTCCCCATGTCCCCACGTGTGTCCCCATGACCCCACGGGTGCCGTCCCCATGTCCCCATGTCCCCACCTGTGTCCCCATGTCCCCATGTGTGTCCCCATGTCCCCACGGGTGCCATCCCCATGTCCCCATGTCCCCATGTCCCCACGGGTGCCATTCCCGTGTCCCCATGTCCCCGCGGTTGCTGTCCCTGTGTCCCCATGTCCCCATGTCCCCATGTGTGTCCCCATGACCCCACTTGTGTCCCCATGACCCACGGGTGCCATCCCCGTGTCCCCGTTTCCCCACATGTGTCCCCATGTCCCCACGTGTGTCCCCATGTCCCCATCTGTGTCCCCATGACCCCACGGGTGCCATCCCCATGTCCCCATGTCCCCACGTGTGTCCCCATGTCCCCACGGGTGCCGTCCCCGTGTCCCCATGTCCCCACCTGTGTCCCCATGTCCCCATGTGTGTCCCCATGACCCCACGGGTGCCGTCCCCATGTCCCCATCTGTGTCCCCATGTCCCCACGGGTGCCATCCCCATGTCCCCATGTCCCCATGTGTGTCCCCATGACCCCACGGGTGCCGTTCCCCGTGTCCCCATGTCCCCAGCTGCTGTCCCTGTGTCTCCGTGTCCCTGTGTCCTCGTGTCCCCATGTGTCTCCCCATGTCCCCACATGTGTCCCCGTGTCCCCACATGTGTCCCCGTGTCCCCACGTGTGTCCCCATGTCCCCACATGTGTCTCCCCATGTCCCCACATGTGTCCCCGTGTCCCCACATGTGTCCCCGTGTCCCCACGTGTGTCCCCATGTCCCCACATGTGTCCCCGTGTCCCCACGTGTGTCCCCATGTCCCCACATGTGTCCCCATGTCCCCACGTGTCTCCCCATGTCCCCACGCGTGTCCCCATGTCCCGCGCGTGTCCCCAGGTGACCCTGCGGCCGCCGTGCGGCTCTCGACGCGGCTGCTGGCGCTGGGGGGGGACGTGGGGCTGCGCAGCCGCTGGACCCACATGAACGCCCTGCACTACGCCGCCTATTTCGATGTCCCCGAGCTCATCCGCACCCTCCTGCGGGCGGGGGCACCGCGAGGTGAGGGGGGACACGGGGACATGGGGGGGACAGGCGGACACGGGGGGGACAGGGGGACATTGGGGAGAAAGGGGGCTCGATGTCCCCAAGCTCATCTGAATGCTCCTGTGAATGGGGGCACCACGAGGTGAGGGGGGGACATGGGGAGGATATGGGGACATGGGGGACATGGTGGGGATATTGGGACATGGGGGACATGGGGGGACATGGGGACATGGGGGGGACAGGCGGACATGGGGGGACAGGGGGACATTGGGGAGAAAGGGGGCTCGATGTCCCCAAGCTCATCTGAATGCTCCTGTGAATGGGGGCACCACGAGGTGAGGGGGGACATGGGGGGGATATGGGGACATGGGGGACATGGGGACAGGGGGGACATGGGGGATGGGGGGACATAGGGGGTATGGGGGCGACATGGGGGACATGGGGGGACATGGGGACAGGACGTGGGGAAGGGCGGGGGAGGGATATGGGGACATGGGGGACATGGTGGGGATATTGGGACATGGGGGACATGGGGGGACATGGGGACATGGGGGGGACAGGCGGACATGGGGGGGACAGGGGGACATTGGGGAGAAAGGGGGCTCGATGTCCCCAAGCTCATCTGAATGCTCCTGTGAATGGGGGCACCACGAGGTGAGGGGGGGACATGGGGGGGATATGGGGACATGGGGGACATGGGGGACATGGGGACAGGGGGGACATGGGGGATGGGGGGACATGGGGGGTATGGGGGGGTGACATGGGGGACATGGGGGGACATGGGGACAGGACGTGGGGAAGGGCGGGGGAGGGATATGGGGACATGGGGGACATGGTGGGGATATTGGGACATGGGGGACATGGGGGGACATGGGGACATGGGGGGGACAGGCGGACATGGGGGGGACAGGGGGACATTGGGGAGAAAGGGGGCTCGATGTCCCCAAGCTCATCTGAATGCTCCTGTGAATGGGGGCACCACGAGGTGAGGGGGGGACATGGGGGGGATATGGGGACATGGGGGACATGGGGGACATGGGGACAGGGGGGACATGGGGGATGGGGGGACATGGGGGGTATGGGGGCGACATGGGGGACATGGGGGGACATGGGGACAGGACGTGGGGAAGGGCGGGGGAGGGATATGGGGACATGGGGGACATGGTGGGGATATTGGGACATGGGGGACATGGGGGGACATGGGGGGACATGAGTGACATGGGGAACATGGGGACAGGACATGGGGACATGGGGGGTATATAGGGACATGGGGGGGATATAGGGATGTGGGGGGATATGGGAACATGGGCGACATGGGGACATGGGGGGGATATAGGGACCTGGGGGTTATGGGGACATGCAGGGGACGAGGGGGGTGATATGGGGGGGATAGAGATGAACACCGGGGGGACATGGGGACATGAAACTGGGGTCCCCAGAGGGAAGGATATCGGGGTCCCTGGGGGGAACACTGGGGTCCCCGTTGGGGCTCAGGACCCCCCGTGTCCCTCGGGCGGGACGTCCCTGTGTCCCTGTGCCTCAGTTTCCCTGTCCCCGCAGTGCTGCACTCGACCTGCAGCGACTTCAGCCACGGGACGGCCCTGCACATCGCGGCCTCGAACCTCTGCCTGGGCGCCGTGCGCTGCCTCCTGGAGCACGGCGCCGACCCCGCGCTGCGGGTACTGGGAGCACTGGGTTATACTGGGGGGACTGGGTTGGACTGGGAGGCACTGGGTTGGACTGGGTTATACTGGGAGGGACTGGGAGCTGCACATCGCGGCCTCGAACCTCTGCCTGGGCGCCGTGCGCTGCCTCCTGGAGCACGGCGCCGACCCCGCGCTGCGGGTACTGGGAGCACTGGGTTATACTGGGGGGACTGGGTTGGACTGGGGGACTGGGTTGGACTGGGTTGGACTGGGTTGGACTGGGTTATACTGGGAGGGACTGGAGCTGCACATCGCGGCCTCGAACCTCTGCCTGGGCGCCGTGCGCTGCCTCCTGGAGCACGGTGCCGACCCCGCGCTGCGGGTACTGGGAGCACTGGGTTATACTGGGGGGGACTGGGTTGGACTGGGAGCACTGGGTTATACTGGGAGGGACTGGGAGCTGCACATCGCGGCCTCGAACCTCTGCCTGGGCGCCGTGCGCTGCCTCCTGGAGCACGGCGCCGACCCCGCGCTGCGGGTACTGGGAGCACTGGGTTATACTGGGAGGCACTGGGTTGGACTGGGGGGGACTGGGTTGGACTGGGAGGCACTGGGTTGTACTGGGAGGGACTGGGAGCTGCACATCGCGGCCTCGAACCTCTGCCTGGGCACCGTGCGCTGCCTCCTGGAGCACGGCGCCGACCCCGCGCTGCGGGTACTGGGAGCACTGGGTTATACTGGGAGGCACTGGGTTGGACTGGGTTATACTGGGAGGGACTGGGTTATACTGGGAGGCACTGGGTTGGACTGGGTTATACTGGGAGGGACTGGGAGCTGCACATCGCGGCCTCGAACCTCTGCCTGGGCGCCGTGCGCTGCCTCCTGGAGCACAGTGCTGACCCCGCGCTCTGGGTACTGGGAGCACTGGGTTATACTGGGAGCACTGGGTTGGACTGGGAGGGACTGGGTTGGACTGGGTTATACTGGGAGGGACTGGGAGCTGCACATCGCGGCCTCGAACCTCTGCCTGGGCGCTGTGCGCTGCCTCCTGGAGCACAGTGCTGACCCCGAGCTCCGGGTACTGGGAGCACTGGGTTATACTGGGGGGACTGGGTTGGACTGGGGGGGACTGGGTTGGACTGGGAGCACTGGGTTATACTGGGAGGGACTGGGAGCTGCACATCGCGGCCTCGAACCTCTGCCTGGGCACCGTGCGCTGCCTCCTGGAGCACAGTGCTGACCCCGCGCTGCGGGTACTGGGAGCACTGGGTTATACTGGGGGGACTGGGTTGGACTGGGAGGCACTGGGTTATACTGGGAGGGACTGGGAGTACTGGGTGTGCTGGCATGGGACCAGGGGGCACTGGGAGGGACTGGGAGAACTGAGAGGGGACTGGGGGGCACTGGGGGCACTGGGAGTACTGGGAGGGACTGGGGGGACACTGGGGCACTGGGGGTACTGGGAGGGACTGGGGGCAGTGGGATCATTGTCCCCATCACATTATTCAGTTCTAGAGCACATGGGGACTCTGGGGCTGCACTATTGGGGTTCTATGGGTCTGGGGGCTCTGGGGCTGCACTATTGGGGTTCTATGGGGTCAGGGGGCTCTGGGGCTGCATTACTGGGGTTCTGTGGGGTCAGGGGGCTCTGGGGCTGCACTATTGGGGTCCTATGGGGTCTGGGGGGTTTCAGGGTCCCCTTAACACCCCCCATTTGTCCCCCAGAACAGCAAGGGCCAGGTGGCGGCCGAGGTGTCCCCAGACCCCATGGATATGGGGACACTGGGGTCATTGTCCCTATTGCATTATTGGGGTTCTGTGGAGCCTGGGGACTCTGGGGCTGCATTATTGGGGTTCTAAGGGGTCAGGGGCTCTGGGGCTGCACTATTGGGGTCCTATGGGGCCTGGGGGCTCTGGGGCTGCATTATTGGGGTTCTAAGGGGTCAGGGGGCTCTGGGGCTGCACTATTGGGGTCCTATGGGGTCTGGGGGGTTTCAGGGTCCCCTTAACACCCCCCATTTGTCCCCCCAGAACAGCAAGGGCCAGGTGGCAGCCAAGGTGTCCCCAGACCCCATGGACATGGGGACACTGGGGTCATTGTCCCCATCACATTATTGGGGTTCTATGGGGTCAGGGGGCTCTGGGGCTGCACTATTGGGGTTCTATGGGGTCAGGGGCTCTGGGGCTGCACTATTGGGGTTCTATGGGGTCTGGGGGGTTTCAGGGTCCCCCTCACACCCCCATTTGTCCACCCAGAACAGCAAGGGCCAGGTGGCGGCCGAGGTGCCTCCGGACCCCATGGACATGGGGACACTGGGGTCATTGTCCCTATTGCATTATTGGGGTTCTAGAGGATATGGGGACACTGGGGTCATTGTCCCCATCACATTATTGGGGTTCTAGAGGATATGGGGACACTGGGGTCATTGTCCCCATCACATTATTTGGCTTCTAGAGGACATGGGGACACTGGGGCTGCACTATTGGGGTCCTATGGGTCTGGGGGTTTTCAGGGTCCCCTTAACACCCCCCATTTGTCCCCCCAGAACAACAAGGGCCAGGTGGCGGCCCAATTGGTCCCGGACCCCATGGACATGGGGACATCGGTGTCATTGTCCCCATTGTATTATTGGGGTTCTAGAGGACATGGGGACACCGGGACTGCACTATTGGGGTCCTATGGGGTCTGGGGGGTTTCAGGGTCCCCTTAACACCCCCCATTTGTCCCCCCAGAACAGCAAGGGCCAGGTGGCGGCCGAGGTGGTCCCGGACCCCACGGACATGGGTCTGGACCGCGCGGACGCGGCCTCGGCCGCCCGGGAGCTGCGGCGGCTGCTGCTGGACGCGGTGCCGCTGAGCTGCAGCCTCCCCCGCGTCACCCTCCCCAACTACGACAACCTGCCCGGGAACCTCATGCTGCTCTGCCTGGGGCTGCAGCTGGGCGACCGCGTCCGCATCGAGGGCGGCAAGGTGGGGGGCGCCCCAAAAATGGGGTGGGGGGGGGGCTGGGGGGGTACGGGGTGGGATATGGGGAGTGGGGGGGGGGGGGAAGGGGATTTGGGGGGGCAATGATGGGGGTTTGGGGGCATAGTAGGGTACATAGAGATGGGTCTGAGATGGACAGAGGGGTTTGGGGTGCACATGGGGTTTGGGGGCCTGGGGACACCCCACAAAGGTGCAGGGGACCAAGGATGCTCTGCATGGGGATGCAGGGACTGCGTGGGGGGAAAGGGGGTTTGGGGGGATAGTGGGGGTTTGGGGTACGTAGAGTTGGGTCTGGGGGGGAGAGAGGGGTTTGGGGTGCACATGGGGTTTTGGGGTGCACAGGGGGGTTTGGGGGCCTGGGGACACCCCACAAAGGTGCAGGGGACCGAGGATGCTCTGCATGGGGATGCAGGGACTGTGTGGGGGGAAAGGGGGTTTGGGGGGATAGTGGGGGTTTGGGGGGGCATAGTGGGGGGTTTGGGGTACGTAGAGTTGGGTCTGGGGGGGAGAGAGGGATTTTGGGGTGCACATGGGGTTTTAGGGGCCTGGGGACACCCCACAAAGGTGCAGGGGACCAAGGATGCTCTGCATGGGGATGCAGGGATTGCATGGGGGAAAGGGGGTTTGGGGGGATAGTGGGGGTTTGGGGGGCATAGTGGGGGGGTTGGGGTACATAGAGTTGGGTCTGGGGGGGAGAGAGGGGTTTGGGGTGCACATGGGGTTTTGGGGTGCACAGGGGGGTTTGGGGGCCTGGGGTCACCCCACAAAGGTGCAGGGGACCAAGGATGCTCTGCATGGGGATGCAGGGACTGCGTGGGGGGAAAGGGGGTTTGGGGGATAGTGGGGGTTTGGGGGGCATAGTGGGGGGTTTGGGGTATGTAGAGTTGGGTCTGGGGGGGAGAGAGGGGTTTGGGGTGCACATGGGTTTTAGGGGCCTGGGGACACCCCACAAAGGTGCAGGGGACCAAGGATGCTCTGCATGGGGATGCAGGGATTGCATGGGGGAAAGGGGGTTTGGGGGGATAGTGGGGGTTTGGGGGGCATAGTGGGGGGGTTGGGGTACATAGAGTTGGGTCTGGGGGGGAGAGAGGGGTTTGGGGTGCACATGGGGTTTTGGGGTGCACAGGGGGGTTTGGGGCCTGGGGTCACCCCACAAAGGTGCAGGGGACCAAGGATGCTCTGCATGGGGATGCAGGGACTGCGTGGGGGGAAAGGGGGTTTGGGGGGATAGTGGGGGTTTGGGGGGCATAGTGGGGGGTTTGGGGTATGTAGAGTTGGGTCTGGGGGGGAGAGAGGGGTTTGGGGTGCACATGGGGTTTTAGGGGCCTGGGGACACCCCACAAAGGTGCAGGGGACCAAGGATGCTCTGCATGGGGATGCAGGGATTGCATGGGGGAAAGGGGATTTGGGGGGAATGATGGGGGTTTGGGGGGGATAGTGGGGGGTTTGGGGTACGTAGAGTTGGGTCTGGGGGGGAGAGAGGGGTTTGGGGTGCACATGGGTTTTGGGGTGCACAGGGGGGTTTGGGGGCCTGGGGACACCCCACAAAGGTGCAGGGGACCGAGGATGCTCTGCATGGGGATGCAGGGACTGTGTGGGGGGAAAGGGGGTTTGGGGGGATAGTGGGGGTTTGGGGGGGCATAGTGGGGGGTTTGGGGTACGTAGAGTTGGGTCTGGGGGGGAGAGAGGGATTTTGGGGTGCACATGGGGTTTTAGGGGCCTGGGGACACCCCACAAAGGTGCAGGGGACCAAGGATGCTCTGTATGGGGATGCAGGGATTGCATGGGGGGAAAGGGGGTTTGGGGGGATAGTGGGGGTTTGGGGGGGATAGTGGGGGGTTTGGGGTACGTAGAGTTGGGTCTGAGATGGACAGAGGGGTTTTGGGGTGCACATGGGGTTTGGGGGCCTGGGGACACCCCACAAAGGTGCAGGGACCAAGGATGCTCTGCATGGGGATGCAGGGACTGCGTGGGGGGAAAGGGGGTTTGGGGGGGAATGATGGGGGTTTGGGGGGCATAGTGGGGGGGTTGGGGTATGTAGAGTTGGGTCTGGGGGGGAGAGAGGGGTTTGGGGTGCACAGGAGGTTTTGGAGTGCACAGGGGGGTTTGGGGGTCTGGGGACACCCCACAAAGGTGCAGGGGACCAAGGATGCTCTGCATGGGGATGCAGGGATTGCGTGGGGGGAAAGGGGGTTTGGGGGGGATGCCGGGTCTTTGGGGGCTCAGGGGAGGGTTTTGGGGTGCAGGGGGCACCCAGACCTCCCGTTTCCCCCCCCAGGAAGGGACCCTGCGGTTCTGCGGCACCACGGCCTTTGCCAGCGGCCAGTGGGCTGGAGTGGAGCTGGATGAGCCCGAGGGGAAGAACGACGGCAGCGTGGGGGGGGTGCGGTACTTCATCTGCCCCCCCAAACAGGGTACGCACCCCCCCTGGACGCCTGGGTCCCCCCAGGACACCCCCAGATGCCTGGATCCCTTGGGGACACCCCCGGACACCTGGGTCCCTCAGGGAAGACTCCGAACACCTGGGTCCCTCAGGGGCATTCTTGGGTCCCTTAGGGGCATCCCTGGGTCCCTCAGGGACACCACTGGACACGTGGGTCCCTTTGGGGCACTCCTGGGTCCCTTGGGACACCCCCAGATGCTTGGGTCCCTCTGGGGGTGGTGGGCCACTCCTCTGTCCTGGGGTTGTACTGGTCCGTACTGGTCTGTATTGGTCTGTACTGGTTTGTAATGGTCCGTACTGGTTTGTACTGGTCCATACTGGTTTGTACTGGTCTGTACTGGTTTGTAATGGTCCGTACTGGTTTGTACTGGTCCATACTGGTTTATACTGGTCTGTACTGGTTTGTACTGGTCCATACTGGTTTACACTGGTCTCCCCGCAGGCGTCTTCGCCTCCGTCTCCAAGATCTCCAAGGCGGAGGAGCAACCCCCCCCACCCTCCCCCCCCCCGCACCCCCCCGGAGCCCCCGGCCCGCCCCCCCCATAAGACCCGCAAGGACAAGAGAGGTACGGCCGGACGCCTGGGTCCCTCCCGGACGCCTGGGTTCCCCCCAAATACTGCGGTGGGGTGGGGGCAGGCAGGGGGTGTAACTGGGATAGAAGGGCGTGGCCAGGCAGGGGGCGTGGCTGAGGAAAAGGGGCGTGTCAGACGGGGTGTGGCTGTGAATAGGCGGGGTCAGTCAGGGGGCGTGGCTGGGAACGAAGGGGTGGAGTCAGGAGGGGGCGTGGCTGGGAGGGAAGGGGCGGGGTCGGACGGGGCGTGGCTGGGGAAAAGGGGGCGGGTCAGACAGGGGCGTGGTCTCCTTAACCCCGCCCCTCGGCAGCCCCTGGGCACAGGGGGTTGGTTGCGCAGGGAGGGGCTGGGGCGCGGTGGGCGGGGCCAGAAGGGGCGTGTCCATAGTGATCCCGCCCACAGCCTCCCGCAGGCGGGGCGGGGCGTGGCTGGACCGCGAGGGCCGGCGGGTGGCGCCGGGGGACGCGGTGCTGGTGGCCGGACAGAGACCGGGACGGGCCCGGTTCTACGGGCGCACCGACTTCGCCCCCGGTCAGAGACCCCCCGGGACCCCCCACCCTTGGGAACCCCCCCCAGGAACCCCCATGGGACCTTCCCCCCTTGGGACCCGCCCATGGGACCCTCTGATTTGGGATCCCCCCGTGACCCCCCATGGGAACTTCCCCACTTGGGACTCCCCTATGACACCCTCTGATTTGGGATCCCCCCGTGACCACCCATGGGACATTCCCCCCTTGGGACCCCCCCATGAGACCCTCTGATTTGGGATCCCACCGTGACCCCTCATGGGACATTCCCCCCTTGGGACCCGCCCATGGGACCCTCTGATTTGGGATCCCCCCGTGACCCCTCATGGGACATTCCCCCCTTGGGACTCCCCTATGAGACCGTCTGATTTGGGACCCCCCTGTGACCCCCCCATGGGACATTCCCCCCTTGGGATGTCCCCATGAGACCCTCTGATTTGGGATCCCCCCATGGGACCTCCCCCCCCTTGAGAACCCCCCTGGGAACCCCCAACTGGATCCCCCAGGACACACCCATGAGACCTCCCCCCATTGCGAAACCCCAACGACCGCCCCATGGGACCCCCCCTATGACCTGCCATGGGACATTCCCCCCTTGGGACCCCCCCCGGGAACCCCCCACTGGATCCCCCCATGACCCCCCCATGGTACATCCCCACTTGGGTCCCCCATGGGACCTTCCCCCCTTGGCACCCCCCCATGGGATGCCCTCACTTGAGACCCCCCGTGACCCCCCCATGGGACATTTCCCCCCTTGGGGACCCCCCACATGTGTCCCCCCCCCAGGTTACTGGTTCGGGGTAGAACTGGACTCGGCGGGGGGGAAACACGACGGGTCGGTTTTTGGGGTGCGTTATTTCTCCTGCCCCCCCAAACACGGCGTCTTCGCGCCCCCCTCCCGCGTGCAGAGGTAACGGGGACATGGGGGGGGACACAGGGGGACATGGGGACATGGGGACAGGGGGGACACACAGGAGGATGGGGGATGCCATGGAACACAGGGGGGACATGGGGGTAATGGGGACATGGGGGGTCAGGGACATGGGCGGACATGGGACATGGGGGGACATGGGGATGGGGGGAAAGGGGGTGGGGGACATGGGGGACAGGAGATATGGGGGGGACATGGGGGGACGTGGGGGGGACATGGGGATGGGGGGAAAGGGGGTAGGGGGACATAGGGGACAGGGGATACGGGGGGGACGTGGGGGGGACACAAGGACAGGGGACACGTGGGGACAGGGGACATGGGGAGACAGGGGGACACGGGGGGGACATGCGACATGGGGGACATTGCGGGGGGTCATGTCCGTGTCCCTTCGGTGACCCCCTGACCCCCCCCGCCCAGGGTCGGGGGTCCCCGTGAGGAGCCGGGCGGGGGCGCCGTCCCGGAGAAGAAGGACCAGCCGGTGACCGGTGCGTTCTGATTGGCTGGCGGGCGAACGGTGGGCGCCGCTGATTGGCTGGCGGCCGCGGCGGATGCGCCGCTGATCGGCTGGCGGCCGCGGCGGATGCGCTGCTGATTGGCTGGAAACCCCCGGGCCGCGTTTTAGCGCCCCCTGGGGGCTGGGGGGGGCTGTGGCCGTGGCCCCCCCGTGTCCCCAACGTGTCCCTTTATGTCCCCCCCCCAGTGTCACAGCCCAAGCGCAACTTCCCAGCGGTCCGGACCCCCAAGGACATCACCTCAGAGAGCTCCTTCTCCAGGTGGGGAGGGGGACACGCCAGGACTGGGGGGGGACATGGGGACATGTGGGGACAAGGGACACAGGGGGGACATGGGGGAGACATGAGGGATGTGGGGAGGACACAGGGACATGGAGGGACATGGGGACATGGGTGGGATACATGGGGACATGGGGGGGACAGGGAGACTTAGGGGGGACACAGGATGTGGGGGGGACATGGGGACACATGGGGACAGGGGCCGCAGTCCCCCCCCGGCCCCACAGTGTCCCCCCCGTTTCCCCTGTGTCCCCAGGTTACTGTTCTGCTGCTGGTTCCCCTGGATGCTCCGGGCCGAGATGCAGTCGTAACCCCACCCCTCCCCCCCCCGCCTGGCTGCCCCGCCCCCACACCCCCCCCTCCCCCACCCAGTGCCTTGGTCCCCTCCCCCCACCCCAGGGGAAGACGTCATGTGACCCCCAACTCCCCCAACCCCTCCTTCTTGCCCCGGATGTTCACTCTGGAACCTACTGACTACAGTGACTGGGGGGAGGGGGGGAGTTGAGGCTCCTTCCCCCAATCCCAGTTTTGGGTTGTTCACTCTGGAACCTACTGATGACAGTGATGGGGATGAGCTGACACCCTCTCCCCCTGCTCCCTCCCCCAGCTCCTTGTTTGGGTTGTTCACTCTGGAACCTACTGATGACAGTGATGGGGATGAGCTGCCACCCTCCCCCCCCCGCTCCCTTCCCCAGCTCTTTGTTTGGGTTGTTCACTCTGGAACCTACTGATGGCAGTGACTGAGGGAGGGGGTGAGTTAAGGCCCCTCCCCCAACCCCAGTTTTGGGCTGTTCACTCTGGAACCTACTGACTACAATTGAGTGAAGACGAGTTTAGACCAGGGCCCCATTCCTGAGCCGTTAACCCTGGAAACTACTGATTACACTGGCGTATATTGATTTGGTGGATTCTCCTCCCCATTCCCTCCCATGTTCAAAAAAAGGGACCCAGGCGTCCGGGAGGCCCAATGTCATCGCGTTCCACCCCGCCCCCCCCCCCCCGCAGTAGCAATAACGTCCCTCCCCCCGCGATCGTGTGAGTGGCTTTAATGTCCCCCCTGTGTCCCAACACCCCCCGCTTCCCCACGGTCCCCCAGACCCGCTTCTGCCACCAATAAACACCTTTGTACGTCCCACGGCTTGAAAATGGGGGGGCGGATGGACATGGGGACACCTGGGGGGGGACAGAGGGACCTTTGGGGGATGGGGGGACATGGGGACCCCAGATATGGGTCATGGGGGGACATGGGGAGGTCGCGGGGTCCTCAAGTTTACGGGGCGACACGGGAACACCGGTTTGGGGGGGACAAGCGCGACCGGAAGGGCCATGCGATGGCCACCCCCCCTCAACTGCCTGCGTGGCTCCGCCCACCCGGCTCGTGGTCACGCCTCCTCCCCCCGCAGGCGTCGCTTGGCCCCGCCCGCGGGCGCTCGGCTCCGCCCATTGCGTCGTGGCCACGCCCCTTTCCACCGCAGGCGCCGCTTGGCCCCGCCCCGGGCGCTAGGCTCCGCCCATCGCGTCGTGGCCGCGCCCACTTATCCCGCAGGCGCCGCTTAGTCCCGCCCCTGGAAACTCGGCCCCGCCCGTCCCGGACGCCTGGGTCCCCGGGCGGTTCCCTCAGCCGCTCCCGCTCCCGCCGCCGGACCCGCAGGTACCGGGAACCCCCCCGGGACCCCCCCGGACACCCCCCGGTCCTTTCCCCCCCTGAGCGGCTCCGTGACTCAGCGCCGGCCCCGCCCGGTTCCCGGAAACCCCTCCCGGAAGCGGAAGGGCCCGAGGGGATCTATAGGGCCGGGGTGGGAGGGGGCATCTATAGGGCGGGGGTTCTATAGGTCCGGAAGTGTCTGTAATGCTGGGGGGGTGGGGGTCTATAGGGCCAGGGCGTCTATGGGTCAGTGGGTCTATGGGTCTGAGGAGGTCTATAGGGCGGGAGGCGGGTCTATGGGGCCGGCGGGGTCTATAGGTCCGGAGCGTCTATAGGTCCGGAGGGGAGTTTATACGTCCGTTGGTGTCTATAGGTCTGAGAGAGTCTATACGTCCGGGGAGGGGGGGGGGGGTGGGGGTCTATAGGTCCCAGAGAGTCTATATGTCTGGGGGGGATTTGTAGAGCCCTGGGGGGGTCTATAGGGTGTGGAGGAGCCTATAGTTCCATATGGTGTCACTTAACGCCGTTCTCTGCTTGTTTTACAGCTTCTCCCAGTATCCCCAGTGCCCCCCCCGGTGCTCCAGTGGCCCCCCCGGTGATCCCAGTAACCCCAGTGCCCCCCCCCAGCGCTCCCAGTAACCCCAGTGCCCCCCCCAGTGCCCCCCCAGTACTCCCAGTACCCCCCCCCCAGTGCTCCCAGTAACCCCCAGTGCCCCCCCCAGTGCCCCCCCAGTACTCCCAGTACCCCCCCCCCAGTGCTCCCAGTAACCCCCAGTGCCCCCCCAGTGCCCCCCCAGTGCTCCCAGTAACCTCGCAGTGCCCCCCCCGTTTTGGGGAGGATGTTCCTGGTGAAGGGGCTGCTGGGGGGGGGCGGCGGGGGGGGCGGGGGGGGCGGGGCGCTCCCCGGGGGTATCGGCTCCGTGCTGGGGGGCTGCTGAGCGGGGGGGCGGCGGGGGCGGGGCCGGGGGGGCCATGAAGGTGCTGGGAGGTGTCATCAGCGCCATCAGGTGAGGGGACACGGCGGGGGGGGGGGATGTTGGGGACATGGGGGGGAGGGACATTGGGGACACGGGGGGACATTGGGGGCTTTGGGGATATGGGGGGACATTGGGGATATGGGGGACATTGGGGATATGGGGGCATTGGGGATGTGGGGTTGGGGGGACATGGGGACAGGGGGGGTCATTGGGGTCACAGGGGGGTCATTTGGGACATGGGGGGACATTATGGGGCATGGGGGGCTTTGGGGATGTAGGGCTGGGGGGACATGGGGGGTCATTGGGGACACAGGGGGGTCATTTGGGACATTGGGGGGGCATTGGGGGGCATGGGGGGCTTTGGGGATGTAGGGCTGGGGGGACTTAGGGGACATGGGGGGACATTGGGAATATGGGGGGGCATTGGGGACGTGGGGTTGGGGGGGTCATTGGGGACACAGGAGTGTCATTTGGGACATTGGGGGGTCATTGGGGATATGGGGGGGACATTGCGGGGCATGGGGGGCTTTGGGGACATTGGGGATATGGGGGGACATGGGGGGGGCATTGGGGACATGGGGGGGACATTGGGGGGCATGGGGGGCTTTGGGGATACGGGGGGACATTGGGAATATGGGGGGGCATTGGGGACATGGGGTTGGGGGGTCATTTGGGACATTGGGGGGGCATTTGGGACATTGGGGGGGTTTTGGGGGGCATGGGGGGCTTTGGGGATGTAGGGCTGGGGGGACATTGGGGATATGGGGGGGCATTGGGGACGTGGGGTTGGGGGGACATTTGGGATACAGAGGGTGCATTGGGGACATTGGGGGGGCATTGGGGACATGGGGGGGACATTGGGGGGCATGGGGGGCTTTGGGGATGTAGGGCTGGGGGGTCATAGGGGGACATTGGGAATATGGGGGGGCATTGGGGACGTGGGGTTGGGGGGACATTTGGGATACAGAGGGTGCATTGGGGACATTGGGGTGGCCTTGGGGACACGGGGGGACATTGGGGACGTGGGGTTGGGGGGACATGGGGGGGGACACTGGGGACATGGTATTGGGGTCACTGGGGACATAGGGACCCCATTGGGGACATTGGGTTGGGGGACATTTGGGACACGGGGGGACACTGGGGACATTTGGGACGAGGGGGACATTGGGGACACGGGGGTCACCCCACATCCCCCCGACTCCCCCCACAGCGAAGCGGCCGCCCATTATAACCCCGAACCCCCAGTAAGTGACCCCCTGACCCCGCTTTTTGGGGTCCCCCCCCTTCTTGGGGTCCCCTCCCAGTTTTGGGGGGTGTCCCCTTGACCCCCCCCCGTATGTGTGTCCCCCCCCCCAGCCCCCCCGCACCCACATTTCGACCATTGAGGCCAATGAGAGCGAGGAGGTTCGGCAGTTCCGGAGGCTCTTTGCGCAGCTGGCGGGGGACGTGAGTGACAGCGGGGACCCCCCCGAACCCCAAAACCCCCCTGGGGCCCCCCCAAGATCCCCCTGGGACCCCCAACCCCCCCTCGGACCCTCTCAAACCCCCCCGGGATCCCCCCATCCCCCCCAGATCCCCCTGACCCCCCCCAAAGCCCCCTTGGGACCCCACCAGGATCCCCCCAGATGCCCCTGGGAACCCCCAAAACCCTCCTGAGACCCCTCCCCCGACCCCCCGAACCCTCAAAACCCCCATTGGGACCCCCCAGGACCCCCTCAGATCTCCCTGACCCCCCCAAACCCTCAAAACCCCCATTGGGACCCCCCAGGACCCCCTCAGATCTCCTGAACCTCCTGAAACCTCCGGCCCCCCTGGGACCCTCCCAAGACCCCCCAAAACCCCCCTGGGACCCCCAAGACCCACCCTGGAATCCCCTCTGAACCCCCAAAAGCTCCCTGGCACCCCCAGATCCCCCTAAACCCCAAAACCCCCCCCGGGACCCCCCAGATCCCCTGAACCCCCAAAACCCGCCTAGGACCCCCAGATCCCCTGAACCCCCAAAATCCCCCTCTGACCCCCCCTTGGACCCCCCAGATTCCCTGAACCCCCAAAATCCCCCTAGGACCCCCCCTGGGACCCCCCAGATCCCCCTGAACCCCCAAAATCCCCCTAGGACCCCCCCTGGGACCCCCCAGAACCCCCAAAACTCCCTCAGTGACCCCCCAGATCCCCTGAACCCCCAAAATCCCCTGGGACCCCCCCTGGGACCCCCAGAACCCCCAAAACTCCCTCAGTGACCCCCCAGATCCCCCTGAACCCCCAAAATCCCCCTAGGACCCCCCCTGGGACCCCCCAGTTCCCCTGAACCCCCAAAATCCCCCTGGGACCCCCCCTGGGACCCCCCAGAACCCCCAAAACTCCTCAGTGACCCCCCAGATCCCCCTGAACCCCAAAATCTCTCTAGGACCCCCCCCTGGGACCCCCCAGATCCCCCTGAACCCCCAAAATCTCTCTAGGACCCCCCTGGGACCCCCCAGATCCCCCTGAACCCCCAAAATCA
>NC_088634.1:513377-564255 GCF_036013475.1 Columba livia | reverse complement strand
CTGGGAGGGCACTGGGGTTACTGGGGTGTTAGTGGGAGGGCACTGGGGGGGGTCACTGGGGTTACTGGGGGGGTCACTGGGGTTACTGGGGGTCACTGGGGTGTTACTGGGACCACTGGGGTGTTACTGTGGTTGTTACTGGGAGCACTGGGAGGGCACTGGGGGTCACTGGTGTTACTGGGGTGTCACTGGGGGGGTCACTGTGGTGTTACTGGGAGCACTGGGTGTTACTGTGGTTGTTACTGGGAGCACTGGGAGGGCACTGGGGGTCACTGGTGTTACTGGGGTGTCACTGGGAGGGCACTGGGGGGGTCACTGGGGTTACTGGGGGGGTCACTGGGGTGTTACTGGGAGCACTGGGGGGTCACTGGGAGGGCACTGGGGTTACTGTGGTGTTACTGGGAGGGCACTGGGGGGTCACTGGGGTTACTGGGAGCACCGGGGTGTTACTGGGGGGGTCACTGGGGTTACTGGGAGCACCGGGGTGTTACTGGGGGGTCACTGGGGTTACTGGGACCACTGGGGTGTTACTGTGGTGGTCACTGGGAGGGCACTGGGGGGGTCACTGGGGTTACTGGGAGTGCATTGGGGGGTCACTGGGGTTACTGGGGGGGGTCACTGGGGTGTTACTGGGAGCACTGGGTGTTACTGGGACCACTGGGGTGTTATTGTGGTTGTTATTGGGGGTTACTGGTGTCACTGGGAGGGCACTGGGGGGGGTCACTGGGGTTACTGGGGGTGTTACTGGGACCACTGGGGTGTTACTGTGGTTGTTACTGGGGGGTAACTGGGGTTACTGGGAGCACTGGGGGGTCACTGGTGTTACTAGGGTGGCACTGGGGGGTCATTGGGTGTTACTGGGGGTCACTGGGAGGGCACTGGGGGTCACTGGGAGGGCACTGGGGGGGTCACTGGCGTTACTGGAGGGCACTGGGGTGTTACTGGGAGCACCGGGGTGTTACTGGGGGGTCACTGGGGTTACTGGGGGTCACTGGGGTGTTACTGGGACCACTGGGGTGTTACTGTGGTTGTTACTGGGGGGTCACTGGGGTTACTGGGAGCACCGGGGTGTTACTGGGGGGTCACTGGGGTTACTGGGAGGGCATTGGGGGGTCACTGGGGTGTTACTGGGGCCACTGGGGTGTTACTGTGGTTGTTACTGGGGGGTCACTGGGGTTACTGGGAGGGCATTGGGGGGGTCACTGGGTTACTGGGAGCACCGGGGTGTTACTGGGGGGTCACTGGGGTGTGACTGGGAGCACTGGGGGGTCACTGGGGTTACTGGGAGGGCACTGGGGGGTCACTGGGGTTACTGGGGTGTTACTGGGAGCGCTGGGGGGTCACTGGGGTTACTGGGAGGGCACTGGGGGGTCACTGGTCCGACTGCCCCCCCAGCGCTGCCCCCGGCCCCGCCCCGCCCCCGCCCGGACAAATTTCCCGACAGCCTGGACATGCCTGAGGGTGAGTGACAGGGGGCGGGGCCTCAAATGGGCGGGGTCTCCCAAGGGGCGGGGCCATGGCCAGCCCCGCCTGCAGATGGGGCAGGTGGGGCTCTCAGAGGGGGCGGAGCTTTGCCTCAGGGGTGTGGCCAATAGGGGTGGAGCCTTACCCAATTTGTGGGTGGGGTGTCTTCTGGGGTGTGGTCTATAGGAGGGCGTTGGCCACCAGGGGGCGGAGCTTTAACCAGTCTGCCATAAATGGGGTGTGGGGGTGTGGCCTGTCCAAGGAGGCGTGGCCAATAAGGGGGCGGAGCTTCCCCTCCCTTGCCATAATGATTTAAGGGAGAGGGAAGGTGGTCTGTTGGAGGGGCGTGGTCTGTTGGAGGGGCGTGGTCTGTTGGAGGGGCGTGGTCAGTAAGGGGGCGGAGCTTTCCTTCCCTTGCCATACTGATCGAAGGGGGGATCCCAGGGGGGCGTGGCCTACCCCGGGGGCGGAGCTTTCCTTCCCTTGCCATAATGATTGAAGGGGGGATCCCAGGGGGGCGTGGCCTACCCCGGGGCGGAGCTTTCCTTCCCTTGCCATAATGATTGAAGGGGGGATCCCAGGGGGGCATGGTCTACCCCGGGGGCGGAGCTTCTCTTACTACTGTGGCTTAATAGGGGGCTCTTTGGTGGGTGTGTGCCTCCGGTGGCGTGTCCTCTTGGAGGGGGCGTGTCCCTGAAGTGGCCCCGCCCCCCCAGGCGCGGCGTGGGCGGGGCCAGCGCTGTCCAATGAGGCGCTGCTGTTCCACGAGAAGTGCGGGGCGCTGATCAAGCTGAGCAACGGGCACAAGACGGCGGAGAGGAGGCGCCCGCTGACGAGTTCAACAACGGCGTGGTGCTCACCAACCGCCCCTGCGCGACGGGGAGATGTTCGAGGTGCCCACGGGGGGTCACTATGGGGGTCCTATGGGGGGTCATGGGGGTCCTGGGGGGTTATTGGGGTCACTATGGGGGTCCTATGGGGGGTTATGGGGGTCCTATGGGGGGTTATGGGGGTCCTGGGGGGAGTTATGGGTGTCCGGGTGGGGGTTATGGGGGTCTTATGCGGGGCTATGGGGGTCCTGGGGGGTCATGGGGGTCACTATGGGGGTCCTATGGGGGGTTATGGGGGTCCTATGGGGGGTTATGGGGGTCATTATGGGGGTCCTATGGGGGTTATGGGGGTCCTATGGGGGGTTATGGGGGGTCCTATGGGGTGTCCTATGGGGGGTTATGGGTGTCCTGGGGGGGGGTAATGGGGGTCTTATGGGGGTTATGGGGGTCCTGTGGGGTTATGGGGGTCATTATGGGGGTCCTATGGGAGGTTATGGGGGTCCTGGGGGGCAATGGGGGGTCATTATGGGGGGAATTGGGGAGGTTATGGGGGTCCTGGGAGTCACTATGGGGGTCCTATGAGGGATTATGGGGGTCCTGGGGGATATGGGGGTCATTATGGGGGTCCTGTGGGGGGTTATGGGGGTCCTATGGGGGGTTATGGGTGTCCTGGGGGGGTAATGGGGGTCTTATGGGGGTTATGGGGGTCCTGGGGGGTTATGGGGTCATTATGGGGGTCCTATGGGGGGTTATGGGGGTCCTGGGGGGCAATGGGGGTCATTATGGGGGAATTGGGGAGGTTATGGGGGTCCTGGGAGTCACTATGGGGGTCCTATGGGGGGTTATGGGGGTCCTATGGGTGGTTATGGGGGTCCTATGGGGGGTTATGGGTGTCCTGGGGGGGATAATGGGGGTCTTATGGGGGGTTATGGGGGTCCTGGGGGGTTATGGGGGTCATTATGGGGGTCCTCTGGGGGGTTATGGGGGTCCTGCGGGGTTATGGGGTCATTATGGGGGAATTGGGGAGGTTATGGGGGTCCTATGGGGGGTTATGGGGGTCATTATGGGGAGAATTGGGGAGGTTATGGGGGTCCTATGGGGGGTTATGGGGGTCCTGGGGGGCAATGGGGGTCATTATGGGGGGAATTGGGGAGGTTATGGGGGTCCTGGGAGTCACTATGGGTGTCCTTTGGGGGGTTATGGGTGTCCTGAGGGGGGTAATGGGGGACTTATGGGGGGCTATGGGGGTCCTGGGGGGTCATTTGGGTCATTATGGGGGTCCTATGGGGGGTTATGGGGGTCCTGCGGGGTTATGGGGTCATTATGGGGGGAACTGGGGAGGTTATGGGGGGTTATGGGGGCCATTATGGGGGAATTGGGGAGGTTATGGGGGTCCTATGGGGGGTTATGGGGGTCCTATGGGTGGTTATGGGGGTCCTGGGGGGTTATGGGGGTCATTATGGGGGTCCTATAGTGGGTTATGGGGGTCCTGTGGGGTTATGGGGGTCATTATGGGGGTCCTATGGGAGGTTATGGGGGTCCTGGGGGGCAATGGGGGTCATTATGGGGGGAATTGGGGAGGTTATGGGGGTCCTGGGAGTCACTATGGGGGTCCTATGGGGGGTTATGGGGGTCCTGGTGGGTTATGGGGGTCATTATGGGGGGAATTGGGGAGGTTATGGGGGTCCTGGGGGGGGTTATGGGGGGAATTGGGGGGGTTCTGGGGGTCTCATCAATGGGGTGGTGCTCACCAACCGGCCCCTGCGCGACGGGGAGATGTTCGAGGTGCCCACGGGGGGGTCACTATGGGGGTCCTATGGGGGGTTATGGGGGTCCTGGGGGGTTGTTGGGGTCATTATGGGGGTCCTATGGGGGGTTATGGGGGTCCTATGGGGGGTTATGGGGGTCCTATGGGTGTCCTATGGGGGGTTATGGGTGTCCGGGTGGGGGTTATGGGGGTCTTATGCGGGGCTATGGGGGTCCTGGGGGGTCATGGGGGTCATTATGGGGGTCCTATGGGGGGTTATGGGGATCCTGCGGGGTTATGGGGGTCATTATGGGGGGAATTGGAGAGGTTATAGGGGTCCTATGGGCGGTTATGGGGGTCCTGGGGGGAGTTATGGGGGTCTTATGGGGGTCCTATGGGGGTTATGGGGGTCCTGCGGGGTTATGGGGTCATTATGGGGAGAATTGGGGAGGTTATGGGGGTCCTATGGGGAGTTATGGGGGTCCTGGGGGGCAATGGGGGTCATTATGGGGGGAATTGGGGAGGTTATGGGGGTCCTGGGAGTCACTATGGGGGTCCTATGGGGGGTTATGGGGGTCCTGGGGTCCTATGGGGGTCATTATGGGGGTCCTATGGGTGGTTATGGGGGTCCTATGGGGGGTTATGGGTGTCCTGGGGGGGATAATGGGGGTCTTATGGGGGGTTATGGGGGTTATGGGGGTCATTATGGGGGTCCTATGGGGGGTTATGGGGGTCCTGGGGGGCAATGGGGGTCATTATGGGGAGAATTGGGGAGGTTATGGGGGTCCTATGGGGGGAATTGGGGGGGTTCTGGGGGTCTCATCAATGGGGTCGTGCTCAGCAACTGGCCCCTGTGGGATGGGGAGATGGTCGAGGTGCCCACGGGGGGGTCACTATGGGGGTCCTATGGGGGGTTATGGGGGTCATTATGGGGGTCCTATGGGGGGTTATGGGGGTCCTATGGGTGGTTATGGGTGTCCTGGGGGGGTTATGGGGGTCTTATGGGGGGTTATGGGGGTCCTGGGGGGTTATGGGGGTCATTATGGGGGTCCTATGGGGGGTTATGGGGGTCATTATGGGGGTCCTATGGGAGGTTATGTGGGTCCTGGGGGGTTATGGGGGTCCTGGGGGGTTATGGGGGTCATTATGGGGGTCCTATGGGCGGTTATGGGGTTCCTGGGGGGAGTTATGGGGGTCCCGGGGGGGGTTATGGGGGTCATTATGGGGGTCCTATGGGGGGGTATGGGGGTCCTGGGGGGTTATGGGGGTCATTATGGGGAGAACTGGGGAGGTTATGGGGGTCCTATGGGGGGAATTGGGGGGGTTCTGGGGGTCTCATCAATGGGGTGGTGCTCACCAACCGGCCCCTGCGCGACGGGGAGATGTTCGAAGTGCCCACGGGGGGGTCACTATGGGGGTCCTATGGGGGGTTATGGGGGTCCTGGGGGGTTATTGGGGTCATTATGGGGGTCCTATGGGGGGTTATGGGTGTCCTATGGGGGGTTATGGGTGTCCTGGGGGGGGTAATGGGGGTCCTATGGGGGGTTATGGGTGTCCTGGGGGGGGGGTAATGGGGGTCTTATGGGGGTTATGGGGGTCCTGGGGGGTTATGGGGGTCATTATGGGGAGAATTGGGGAGGTTATGGGGGTCCTATGGGGGGTTATGGGGGTCATTATGGGGAGAATTGGGGAGGTTATGGGGGTCCTATGGGGGGTTATGGGGGTCCTGGGGGGCAATGGGGGTCATTATGGGGGGAATTGGGGAGGTTATGGGGGTCCTGGGAGTCACTATGGGGGTCCTATGGGGGGTTATGGGGGTCCTATGGGGGGTTATGGGGGTCCTGGGGGGTTATGGGGGTCATTATGGGGAGAACTGGGGAGGTTATGGGGGTCCTATGGGGGGAATTGGGGGGGTTCTGGGGGTCTCATCAATGGGGTGGTGCTCACCAACCGGCCCCTGCGCGACGGGGAGATGTTCGAGGTGCCCACGGGGGGGTCACTATGGGGGTCCTATGGGGGGTTATGGGGGCTTTGGGGGTCATTATGGGGGTCCTATGGGTGGTTATGGGTGTCCTGGGGGGAGTTATGGGTGTCCTGGGGGGGGTAATGGGGGTCCTATGGGGGGTTATGGGGTCATTATGGGGGGAATTGGGGAGGTTATGGGGGTCCTATGGGGGGTTATGGGGGTCTTATGCGGGGCTATGGGGGTCCTGGGGGGTCGTGGGGGTCATTATGGGGGTCCTATGGGGGGTTATGGGGGTCCTGCGGGGTTATGGGGTCATTATGGGGGGAACTGGGGAGGTTATGGGGTGTTATGGGGGCCATTATGGGGGAATTGGGGAGGTTATGGGGGTCCTATGGGGGGTTATGGGGGTCCTATGGGTGGTTATGGGGGTCCTGGGGGGTTATGGGGGTCATTATGGGGGTCCTATAGTGGGTTATGGGGGTCCTGTGGGGTTATGGGGGTCATTATGGGGGTCCTATGGGAGGTTATGGGGGTCCTGGGGGGTCCTGGGGGTCATTATGGGGGTTCTGGGGGTGATTATGGGGGTCGTATGGGGGGTTATGGGGGTCCTGGGGGGGGTTATGGGGGTCATTATCGGGGTCCTATGGGGGGTTGTAGGGGTCCTATCGGGGTGTTATGGGGGTCCTGAGGGTCATTATGGGGGTCCTGGGGGTCATTATGGGGGTCCTATGGGTGGTTATGGGGGTCCTGGGGGTCCTATGGGGGGTTATGGGGTCCTGGGGGGGGTTATGGGGGTCCTGTGTTAATTTGGGGGTTCAGGGGGGGTTCCCTGGGTTAATTTGGGGTTTCAGTGGGTCCCTGGGTTAATTTGGGGGTCCTAGGTTAATTTGGGGGTTCAGAGGGTCCCTGGTTCATTGGGGGGTCCTGGGTTAATTTGGGGGTTCAGGGGGGGTTCCTGGGCTAATTTGGGGGTTCAGGGGGTCCCTGGTTCATTAGGGATTCAGGGGGGGTTAATTTGGGGGTTCAGGGGGTCTCTGGTTCATTGGGGGGTCCTGGGTTAATTTGGGGGTACAGGGGGTCCCTGGGTTAATTTGGGGGTCCTAGGTTAATTTGGGGGTACAGGGGGTCCCTGGTTCATTGGGGGCTCGGGGGAGTTAATTTGGGGGTACAGTGGGTCCCTGGTTCAT
Source organism: Columba livia (assembly GCF_036013475.1). Taxonomy (NCBI): domain Eukaryota; kingdom Metazoa; phylum Chordata; class Aves; order Columbiformes; family Columbidae; genus Columba; species Columba livia. The sequence goes on along the minus strand of NC_088634.1, from coordinate 557,061 downwards.
TGGGGGGTCCTGGGTTAATTTGGGGGTTCAGGGGGGTCCTGGTTCATTAGGGGTTCAGGGGGGGTTAATTTGGGGGTTCAGGGGGTCCCTGGTTCATTGGGGGTTCCCTGGGTTAATTTGGGGGTACAGGGGGTCCCTGGGTTAATTTGGGGGTCCTAGGTTAATTTGGGGGTACAGTGGGTCCCTGGTTCATTGGGGGTTCCTGGGTTAATTTGGGGGTTCAGGGGGGTCCTGGTTCATTGGGGGGTCCTGGGTTAATTTGGGGGTTCAGGGGGTCCCTGGTTCATTGGGGGTTCCTGGGTTAATTTGGGGGTTCAGGGGGGGGTTCCTGGGTTAATTTGGGGGTTCAGGGGGTCCCTGGTTCATTAGGGGTTCAGGGGGGGTTAATTTGGGGGTTCAGTGGGTCCCTGGTTCATTGGGGGTTCCTGGGTTAATTTGGGGGTTCAGGGGGGGTTCCTGGGTTAATTTGGGGGTTCAGGGGGTCCCTGGTTCATTAGGGGTTCAGGGGGGGTTAATTTGGGGGTACAGGGGGTCCCTGGTTCATTGGGGGGTCCTGGGTTAATTTGGGGGTTCAGGGTTAATTTGGGGGTTCAGGGGGGTTCCTGGGTTAATTTGGGGGTTCAGGGGGTCCCTGGTTCATTAGGAGCTCAGGGGGATTAATTTGGGGGTTCAGTGGGTCCCTGATTCATTGGGGGTTCCTGGGTTAATTTGGGGGTTCAGGGGGGTGAATTTGGGGGTTCAGGGGGGTCCCTGACCCCCCCGTCCCCCCCAGATCCGCATCGACAAGCTGGTGGACAAATGGTCGGGGTCCATTGAAATTGGGGTGACGGCCCATAACCCCAATAGCCTGGAGTACCCGGCCACCATGACCAACCTGCGCTCCGGTCAGAGCCCCCCCAAAATATGGGGGGACCCCCCCAAATTATGGAGACCCCCCCCCAAACTCGGGGTCCCCCCAAAACTCCCTGGAACTCCCCATATACCCTTAAGAAAGGGCGTTGGGGGGGCTTCCCGGACGCCTGGGTCCCTTCTCAGGATCCCCCCCAGACCCCTGGGACCCCCCCCCCCGACCCCTGGGACCCCCCCCCCAAATTATGGGGACCCCCGAAATTTGGGGTGCCCCCCAGACCCCCCCAAAAAGCCTTTGGGATGGCCAAGATATGCTTAGAAAAGGAGGTTGGGGGGGCTTCCCGGACGCCTGGGTCCCTTCTCAGGACCCCCCCCAAATTATGGGGACCCCCCCCAAATTATGGGGACCCCCCAAAACTCCCTGGGACTCCCCATATACCCTTAAGAAAGGGGGTTGGGGGGGCTTCCCGGACACCTGGGTCCCTTCTCAGGATCCCCCCCAAACCCCTGGGACCCCCCCCCCCGAATTATGGGGACCCCCCAAACTTGGGGTGCCCCCCAGACCCCCCAAAAAGCCTTTGGGATGGCCCAGATATGCTTAGAAAAGGAGCTTGGGGGGGCTTCCCGGACGCCTGGGTCCATTCTCAGGACCCCCCCTGGGGCCCCCCCCAAATTATGGGGACCCCCCCAAACTCGGGGTCCCCCCAAAACCCACTGGGACTCCCCATATACCCTTGAAAAAGGGGTTGGGGGGGGCTTCCCGGACGCCTGGGTCCCTTCTCAGGATCCCCCCCAGACCCCTGGGACCCCCCCCCCCAAATTATGGGGACCCCCCCAAACTTGGGGTGCCCCCCAGACCCCCCCAAAAAGCCTTTGGGATGGCCCAGATATGCTTAGAAAAGGAGGTTGGGGGGGCTTCCCGGATGCCTGGGTCCATTCTCAGGACCCCCCCCCAAATTATGGGGATGCCCCCAAACTTGGGGTCCCCCCAAAACCCCCTGGGACTCCCCATATACCCTTAAGAAAGGGCGTTGGGGGGGCTTCCCGGACGCCTGGGTCCCTTCTCAGGATCCCCCCCAGACCCCTGGGACCCCCCCCCCCGACCCCTGGGACCCCCCCCCCAAATTATGGGGACCCCCCAAACTTGGGGTGCCCCCCAGACCCCCCCAAAAAGCCTTTGGGATGGCCAAGATATGCTTAGGAAAGGAGGTTGGGGGGGCTTCCCGGACGCCTGGGTCCATTCTCAGGACTCCCCCTGGGACCCCCCCCAAATTATGGGGACGCCCCCAAACTCGGGGTCCCCCCAAAACCCACTGGGACTCCCCATATACCCTTGAAAAAGGGGTTGGGGGGGGCTTCCCGGACGCCTGGGTCCCTTCTCAGGATCCCCCCCAGACCCCTGGGACCCCCCCCCCAAATTATGGGGACCCCCCCAAACTTGGGGTGTCCCCCAGACCCCCCCAAAAAGCCTTTGGGATGGCCCAGATATGCTTAGAAAAGGAGCTTGGGGGGGCTTCCCGGACGCCTGGGTCCCTTCTCAGGACCCCCCCTGGGGCCCCCCCTAAATTATGGGGACCCCCCCAAACTCGGGGTCCCCCCAAATCTCCCTGGGACTCCCCATATACACTTGAGAAAGGGGGTTGGGGGGACTTCCCGGATGCCTGGGTCCCTTCTCAGGATCCCCCCCAGACCCCTGGGACCCCCCCCCAAATTATGGGGACCCCCCCAAACTTGGGGTGCCCCCCAGACCCCCCCAAAAAGCCTTTGGGATGGCCCAGATATGCTTAGAAAAGGAGGTTGGGGGGGCTTCCCGGACGCCTGGGTCCATTCTCGGGACCCTCCCCAGACCCCCCCAAATTATGGGGACCCCCCCCAAATTATGGGGACCCCCCCAAACTCGGGGTCCCCCCAAAACTCCCTGGGACTCCCCATATACCCTTGAAAAAGGGGTTGGGGGGGCTTCCCGGACACCTGGGTCCACTCTCAGGATCCCCCCCAGACCCCTGGGACCCCCCCCAAATTATGGGGACCCCCCCAAACTTGGGGTGCCCCCCAGACCCCTCCAAAAAGCCTTTGGGATGGCCCAGATATGCTTAGAAAAGGAGGTTGGGGGGGCTTCCCGGACGCCTGGGTCCATTCTCAGGACCCCCCCTGGGACCCCCCCACAAATTATGGGGACCCCCCCAAACTCGGGGTCCCCCCAAAACTCGCTGGAACTCCCCATATACCGTTAACAAAGGGGGTTGGGGGGGCTTCCCGGACGCCTGGGTCCCTTCTCAGGATCCCCCCCAGACCCCTGGGACCCCCCCCCCCAAATTATGGGGACCCCCCCAAACTTGGGGTGCCCCCCAGACCCCCCCAAAAAGCCTTTGGGATGGCCCAGATATGCTTAGAAAAGGAGGTTGGGGGGGCTTCCCGGACGCCTGGGTCCATTCTCAGGACCCCCCCTGGGGCCCCCCCCCAAATTATGGGGACCCCCCCAAACTCGGGGTCCCCCCAAAACCCCCTGGGACTCCCCATATACCCTTAAGAAAGGGGGTTGGGGGGGCTTCCCGGACGCCTGGGTCCCTTCTCAGGATCCCCCCCAGACCCCTGGGACCCCCCCCCAAATTATGGGGACCCCCCCAAACTTGGGGTGCCCCCCAGACCCCCCCAAAAAGCCTTTGGGATGGCCCAGATATGCTTAGAAAAGGAGCTTGGGGGGGCTTCCCGGACGCCTGGGTCCATTCTCAGGACCCCCCCTGGGGCCCCCCCCAAATTATGGGGACCCCCCCAAATTATGGGGACCCCCCAAAACTCCCTGGAACTCCCCATATACCCTTAAAAAGAGGGGTTGGGGGGGGGCTTCCCGGACGCCTGGGTCCCCCCCCGGACGCCTGGGTCCCTTCCAAGTAGGGGTGGGAACCTGCCAGGACCCCCCAAAATAACTCTGGGAGTCCCCAAATAGCTTTAAAAAAGGGGGTGCGGGGGGGGTCCCGGACGCCTGGGTCCCTCCCCGGACACCTGGGTCCTTCCCCGGACGCCTGGGTCCCCCCCCAGACGCCTGGGTCCCTTCCAAGTGGGGGTGGGGACCCCCCAAAATAACCCTTGGACTCCCTAAATGCTCTTCAAAAAGTGGCTTGTGGGGGGTTCCCCGGACGCCTGGGTCCCTCCCCGGACGCCTGGGTCCCTCCCCGGACGCCTGGGTCCCTTCCAAGTGGGGGTGGGGACCCCCCAAAATAACCCTTGGACTCCCTAAACGCTCTTCAAAAAGTGGCTTGTGGGGGGTTCCCCGGACGCCTGGGTCCCCCCCGATCTCCTGGGTCCCTCCCCGGACGCCTGGGTCCCTCCCCGGACGCCTGGGTCCCTTCCAAGTGGGGGTGGGGACCCCCCAAAATAACCCTTGGACTCCCTAAACGCTCTTCAAAAAGTGGCTTGTGGGGGGTTCCCCGGACGCCTGGGTCCCTCCCCGGACGCCTGGGTCCCTCCCCGGACGCCTGGGTCCCTTCCAAGTGGGGGTGGGGACCCCCCAAAATAACCCTTGGACTCCCTAAACGCTCTTCAAAAAGTGGCTTGTGGGGGGTTCCCCGGACGCCTGGGTCCCTCCCGGACGCCTGGGTCCCTCCCCGGACGCCTGGGTCCTTCCCCGGACGCCTGGGTCCCTTCCAAGTGGGGGTGGGGACCCCCCAAAATAACCCTTGGACTCCCTAAACGCTCTTCAAAAAGTGGCTTGTGGGGGGTTCCCCGGACGCCTGGGTCCCTCCCGGACGCCTGGGTCCCCCCCCGGACGCCTGGGTCCCTTCCAAGTGGGGGTGGGGACCCCCCAAAATAACCCTTGGACTCCCTAAACGCTCTTCAACAAGTGGCTTGTGGGGGGTTCCCCGGACACCTGGGCCCCCCCCGATCTCCTGGGTCCCTCCCCGGACGCCTGGGTCCCTTCCAAGTGGGGTTGGGGACTCCCCAAAATAACCCTTGGACTCCCTAAATGCTCTTCAAAAAGTGGCTTGTGGGGGGTTCCCCGGACGCCTGGGTCCCTCCCCGGACGCCTGGGTCCCTCCCGGACGCCTGGGTCCCTCCCCGGACGCCTGGGTCCCTTCCAAGTGGGGGTGGGGACCCCCAAAATAACCCTTGGACTCCCTAAATGCTCTTCAACAAGTGGCTTGTGGGGGGTTCCCCGGACGCCTGGGTCCCTCCCCGGACGCCTGGGTCCCCTCCAAGTGGGGTTTGGAACCCCCCGGACGCCTGGGTCCCCTGGTTTACCATCCCCCCCCCCCCCAGGTACCATCATGATGAGCGGCTGTGGGATTCTGACCAATGGGAAGGGGACGAGACGCGAATATTGCGAGTTCAGCCTCGACGAGCTGCAGGTGACCCCCCCGGCACCCCAAAAATCATGGGGACCCCCCCAAAATCATGGGGGTCCCCCCCAGACCCCCCAAAATCCAAAGGACCCCCCCCCCAGAAACCCCCAAATCCAAGGGACCCCCCCCCAAAACTGCTTGGGACCCCCAGAATCCAGGGAACCCCCCCAAAATTGAGGGGACCCCTCTAAATCCCCCTGGGACCCCCCAAAATCCAGGGGACCCCCCCAGGACCCTTCCCCCCCCCCCTGAAATTCAGTGGACCCCTAAAACCCCCTCAAAACACCCCAAAATGAAGGGAACCCCCCAAATCCCCCTGGGACCCCCACAAAATTGAGGGGACCCCCCCCCAAAATTCAGGGGACCCCTAAAACCCCCCCAAAAGCCCCCAAAATTGAGGGGGACCCCCAAATCCCCCCGGGAAACCCAAAATCCAGGGGATTCCCCCAAACTGTCCCAGGACCCCCCAAAATAATGGGGATCCCCCCCCTCTGGGACCCCCCCAAAATCATGGGGATGCCCCCAAATTCCCTTGGGACCCCCAAAATTGAGGGGACCCCCCCTAACCATCCCAGGACCCCCCAAAATCAAGGGGACCCCCCAGGACCCCCCCAAATCCAAAGGACCCCCCCCCAAAATTCAGGGGACCCCCCCATATTGTCCCAGGACCCCCCCAAATTGAGGGGACCCCCCCCAAATCCCCTTGAGATCCCCGAAATTGAGGGGACTTCCCCCCAAACCATCCCAGGACCCCCAAAATCAAGGAGACCCCCAAATCCCCCCTGGGACCTCCCCAAATCAAGGGGACCCCCCAAAATCATGGGGACCCCCCAGGGCCCCCACCAAATCCAGGGGACTCCCCCAAAAGCTCTTGGGACCCCCCAAAATCGAGGGGATTCCCCAAATCCCTCTAGGACCCCCCAAAATCAAGGGGACCCCCCCCCAAACCATCCCAGGACCCCCCAAAATTCAGGGGACCCCCCCAGAAACCCCCCAAATCCAAGGGAACCCCCCAAATTCCCCCGGGACACCCCAAAATCCAGGGGACCCCCACCCAAACCATCCCAGGACCCCCCAAAATCGAGGCGACCCCCCAAGACCAATATGCTTAGAAAAGGAGGGTGGGTGGGGGGGCTCCCCGGACGCCTGGGTCCCCTCCCAGAGCCATCTGGGGGTTTGGGGGGGCCCATTGTCACCCGTGTCCCCCCAAACAGGAGGGGGATCACATTGGGCTGACCCGGAAAGCCAACAATGCGCTGCACTTCTACATCAACGGCGTGGACCAGGGTGGGGACATTGGGGACAATGGGGACATTGGGGGCGATGGGGACGTTGGGGGCAATGGGGATGTTGGGGACATTGGGGGCAATGGGGTCAATGGGGACATTGGGGTCAATGGGGACGTTGGGGTCAACGGGGATGTTGGGGTCAATGGGGACATTGGGGGCAATGGGGACGTTGGGGGCAATGGGGACATTGGGGTCATGGGGGGCAATGGGGACTTTGGGGGCAATGGGGTCAATGGGGACATTGGGGGCAATGGGGACATTGGGGACATTGGGGGCATTGGGGTCAATGGGGACATTGGGGGCAATGGGGACGTTGGGGGCAATGGGGACATTGGGGACGTTGGGGGCAATGGGGACATTGGGGGCATTGGGGTCAATGGGGACGTTGGGGTTAATGGGGACATTGGGGGCAATGGGGACATTGGGGACATTTGGAGATGTTGGGGACGTTGGGGTCAATGGGGACATTGGGGGCAATGGGGACATTGGGGACATTGGGGGCAATGGGGACATTGGGGGCAATGGGGATATTGGGGGCAATGGGGACGTTGGGGGCATTGGGGACGTTGGGGGCATTGGGGTCAATGGGGACATTGGGGTCATTGGGGGCAATGGGGAGGTTGGGGGCATTTGGGGACATTGGGGGCATTGGGGGCAATGGGGACATTGGGATCAATGGGGACATTGGGGGCATTGGGGTCAATGGGGATGTTGGGGGCATTGGGGGACATTGGGGGCAATGGGGACATTGGGGTCAATGGGGGCAATGGGGACGTTGGGGGCAATGGGGTTGTTGGGGACATTGGGGTCAATGGGGATGTTGGGGACATTTGGAGATGTTGGGGGTGTTGGGGGCAATGGGGACATTGGGGGCAATGGGGACATTGGGGACATTGGGGTCATTGGGAACATTGGGGACATTGGGGGCAATGGGGGCATTGGGGGTGCATGAGGATGTGTGGGGGGACTTGGGGACATGGGGACAGGGGTACAAGGGGACATGGGGACAGGGGGATATGGGGACAGGGGGACATGGGGACAGGGGGACATGGGGACATGGGGACAGGGGGACATGGGGACAGGGGGATATGGGGACAGGAGGGCATGGGGACAGGGGGACAGGGGGACAGGGGGACATGGGGACAGGAGCGCATGGGGACATTGGGACATGGGGACATGGGGACATGGGTACAAGGGGACAGGGGGACATGGGGACAGGGGTACAAGGGGACATGGGGACAGGGGGATACGGGGACAGGGGGACATGGTGACAGGAGCGCATGGGGACATTGGGACATTGGACATGGGGACAGGGGGACATTGGGACATTGGGATATGGGGACAGGGGGACATGGGGCCATGGTGACTCCCTGCAGTGTCCCCCACCTTGCCCCCCCATGACCTTGAGTGACCCCAGGGTGGCTTTTGGTGCCATCTCTGTGTATGGGGCGCGTCCCCATTGTCCCCCCCGTGTCCGGGGTGACCCCGGTGACACCCGTGTCCCCTTGTCCCCAGGGGTGGCCACCACGCTGACCCCGCAGGTGGTGTACGGGGTGGTGGACCTGTACGGGATGGCCGTGAAGGTGACAATCGTCCACAGCCACAACCCCAGCGACCGGCTGCGGCGTCACAACGCCATCCTGCGCGCCATGTCCCCCGAGGGACCCAGGCGTACCCCGCCGGCCGCCCCGCCCCCCGCCGGGCCCCCCGCCCTCCCCAGGCTGGTGTTCCATCCCAACTGCGGGCAGAAGGCGGCCGTGGTCAACGAGGGACGCACGGCGCTGCGGCCGCAGTGAGGGACATTGGGGACATTGGGGACATTGGGGACAATGGGGACGTTGGGGACCTTGGGGACGTTGGGGACATCAGGGACATTGGGGACATCATGGGGTTGTGGGGGGCAGGGGGACATGGGGACATGGGGGGACATGGGGATATGGGGACATGGGTCAACGAGGGACGCACGGCGCTGCGGCCACAGTGGGGGACATTGGGGACATTGGGGACAATGGGGACAATGGGGACGTTGGGGACATCAGGGATATTGGGGACATCAGGGACATTGGGGACATCATGGGGCTGTGGGGGACATGGGGACATGGGGGGACATGGGGACATGGGTCAACGAGGGACGCACGGCGCTGTGGCCGCAGTGAGGGACATTGGGGACAATGGGGACAATGGGGACAATGGGGACGTTGGGGACATCAGGGCCATTGGGGACATCATGGGGCTCTGGGGGGCAGGGGGACATGGGGACATGGGGGGACAGGGGGATATGGGGACATGGGACAATGAGGGATGGACAGCGCTGCGGCCACAGTGAGGGACATTGGGGACATTGGGGACATTGGGGACAATGGGGACAATGGGGACGTTGGGGACATCAGGGATATTGGGGACATCAGGGACATTGGGGACATCATGGGGCTGTGGGGGACATGGGGACATGGGGGGACATGGGGACATGGGTCAATGAGGGACGCACGGCGCTGCGGCCGCAGTGAGGGACATTGGGGACATTGGGGACATTGGGGACAATGGGGACGTTGGGGACCTTGGGGACGTTGGGGACATCAGGGACATTGGGGACATCATGGGGTTGTGGGGGGCAGGGGGACATGGGGACATGGGGGGACATGGGGATATGGGGACATGGGTCAACGAGGGACGCACGGCGCTGCGGCCACAGTGGGGGACATTGGGGACATTGGGGACATTGGGGACAATGGGGACAATGGGGACGTTGGGGACATCAGGGATATTGGGGACATCAGGGACATTGGGGACATCATGGGGCTGTGGGGGACATGGGGACATGGGGGGACATGGGGACATGGGTCAACGAGGGACGCACGGCGCTGTGGCCGCAGTGAGGGACATTGGGGACGTTGGGGACAATGGGGACGTTGGGGACATTGGGGACATGGGGACGTTGGAGGCATCAGGGACATTGGGGACATCATGGGGTTGTGGGGGGCAGGGGGACATGGGGACAGGGGGACATGGGGGGACATGGGGACATGGGGACATGGGGACATGGGTCAACGAGGGACGCACGGCGCTGCGGCCGCAGTGAGGGACATTGGGGACATTGGGGACAATGGGGACATTGGGGTCAATGGGGACATCAGGAACATTGGGGACATCGTGGGGTTGTGGGGGGCAGGGGGACAGGGGGACATGGGGGGACATGGGGACATGGGGATATGGGGATATGGGGACATGGGTCAACGAGGGACGCACGGCGCTGCGGCCACAGTGAGGGACGTTGGGGACAATGGGGACAATGGGGACGTTGGGGACAATGGGGACGTTGAGGACATTGGGGACATCGTGGGGTTGTGGGGGACAGGGGGACATGGGGACATGGGGGGACATGGGGATATGGGGACATGGGTCAACGGGGGATGCACGGCGCTGCGGCCACAGTGAGGGACGTTGGGGACAATGGGGACGTTGGGGACCTTGGGGACGCTGGGGACATCAGGGACATTGGGGACATCATGGGGTTGTGGGGGGCAGGGGGACATGGGGGGACAGGGGGACATGGGGATATGGGGATATGGGGACATGGGGACATGGGACAATGCGGGATGGACAGCGCTGTGGCCACAGTGAGGGACATTGGGGACATTGGGGACAATGGGGACGTTGGGGACATTGGGGACATCAGGGACATTGGGGACATCATGGGGTTGTGGGGGGCAGGGGGACATGGGGACAGGGGGATATGGGGACATGGGTCAATGGGGGATGCACGGCGCTGCGGCCACAGTGAGGGACATTGGGGACAATGGGGACACTGGGGACAATGAGGACATTGGGGACATGGGGACATTGGGGACATCATGGGGTTGTAGGGGGCAGGGGGACATGGGGACATGGGGATATGGGCACATGGGGATATGGGGACATGGGGACATGGGTCAACGAGGGACGCACAGCGCTGCGGCCACAGTGAGGGACATTGGGGACATTGGGGACAATGGGGACGTTGGGGACATCAGGGACATTGGGGACATCATGGGGTTGTGGGGGGCAGGGGGACATGGGGACAGGGGGACATGGGGGGATATGGGGACATGGGGACATGGGTCAATGGGGGACGCATGGCGCTGCGGCCGCAGTGAGGGACATTGGGGACATTGGGGACAATGGGGACGTTGGGGACATCAGGGACATTGGGGACATCATGGGGTTGTGGGGGGCAAGGGGACATGGGGACATGGGGACATGGGGAGAGGGGGACATGGGGGGACATGGGGATATGGGGACATGGGGACATGGGTCAACGGGACATGGGGACATTGGGGGCATCAGGGACATTGGGGACATCATGGGGTTGTGGGGGACAGGGGGACATGGGGACACTGGGATATGGGGACTTTGTGTGTTGGTGTCCCCATCCTTGTCGTCCCCGTTGACCTGCTGTCCCCATTGACCTGATGTCCCCATTGACCTGATGTCCCCATCCCTGATGTCCCCATTGACGTTGTGTCCTTGTGTCCCCATTGACCTGCTGTCCCCATTGACCTCATGTCCCCCCGTCCCCATGTCCCCATTGACGTTGTGTCCTTGTGTCCCCGTTGACCTGATGTCCCCATTGACCTCATGTCCCCATTGACCTCATGTCCCCATTGACTTTGTGTCCTTGTGTCCCCATCCCTGGTGTCCCCAACCCTGATGTCCCCATTGACCTGATGTCCCCATTGACGTTGTGTCCTTGTGACCCCATCCTTGGTGTCCCCATTGACCTCATGTCCCCCCGTCCCCATGTCCCCATTGACGTTATGTCCCGCTGTCCCCATTGACCTGATGTCCCCATTGACGTTGTGTCCTTGTGTCCCCATTGACCTGATGTCCCCATTGACGCTGTGTCCTTGGTGTCCCCATCCTTGGTGTCTACATTAACCTGATGTCCCCGTTGACATTGTGTCCTTGTGTCCCCAACCCTCATGTCCCCATTGACCTGCTGTCCCCATTGACTTTGTGTCCTTGTGTCCCCATTGACCTGATGTCCCCATTGACCTGCTGTCCCCATCCCTGCTGTCCCCATCCCTGATGTCCCCATTGACGTTGTGTCCTTGTGTCCCCGTTGACCTGCTGTCCCCTTTGACCTCATGTCCCCCCGTCCCCATGTCCCCATTGACGTTGTGTCCTTGTGTCCCCGTTGACCTGATGTCCCCATTGACCTGATGTCCCCCTGTCCCCATGTCCCCATTGACGTTGTGTCCTGCTGTCCCCTTTGACCTCATGTCCCCCTGTCCCCATGTCCCCATTGACGTTGTGTCCTTGTGTCCCCGTTGACCTGATGTCCCCATTGACCTGATGTCCCCATCCCTGATGTCCCCATTGACGTTGTGTCCTTGTGTCCCCGTTGACCTGATGTCCCCATTGACCTGATGTCCCCATTGACGTTGTGTCCTTGTGTCCCCGTTGACCTGATGTCCCCATTGACCTGATGTCCCCATTGACGTTGTGTCCTTGTGTCCCCGTTGACCTGATGTCCCCATTGACGTTGTGTCCTTGTGTCCCCATTGACCTGATGTCCCCATTGACGTTGTGTCCTTGTGTCCCCATCCTTGGTGTCCCCATCCTTGGTGTCCCCATTGACCTGATGTCCCCATTGACTTTGTGTCCTTGTGACCCCATCCTTGGTGTCCCCATTGACCTCATGTCCCCCCGTCCCCATGTCCCCATTGACCTGATGTCCCCATTGACCTGATGTCCCCATTGACCTCATGTCCCCCCGTCCCCATGTCCCCATTGACGTTGTGTCCTTGTGTCCCCATTGACCTGCTGTCCCCATTGACCTGATGTCCCCATTGACGTTGTGTCCTTGTGACCCCATCCTTGGTGTCCTCATTGACCTCATGTCCCCCCGTCCCCATGTCCCCATTGATGTTGTGTCCTTGTGTCCTCGTTGACCTGCTGTCCCCATTGACCTGATGTCCCCATTGACCTGCTGTCCCCATTGACCTGATGTCCCCATTGACCTGATGTCCCCATTGATGTTGTGTCCTTGTGACTCCATTGACCTGATGTCCCCATTGACCTGATGTCCCCATTGACTTCGTGTCCTTGTGTCCCCATTGACCTGATGTCCCCATTGACCTGATGTCCCCATTGACCTGATGTCCCCATTGACTTCGTGTCCTTGTGTCCCCATTGACCTGATGTCCCTGTTGACCTGATGTCCCCATTGATGTTGTGTCCTTTGTGTCCCCATCCCTGATGTCCCCATTGATGTTGTGTCCTTGTGTCCCCATTGACCTGATGTCCCCATTGACGCTGTGTCCTTGGTGTCCCCATCCTTGGTGTCCCCATCCTTGGTGTCTACATTAACCTGATGTCCCCGTTGACATTGTGTCCTTGTGTCCCCAACCCTCATGTCCCCATTGACCTGCTGTCCCCATTGACTTTGTGTCCTTGTGTCCCCATTGACCTGATGTCCCCATTGACCTGCTGTCCCCATCCCTGCTGTCCCCATCCCTGATGTCCCCATTGACTTTGTGTCCTTGTGTCCCCATTGACCTGATGTCCCCATTGACGTTGTGTCCATGTGTCCCCATTGACCTGATGTCCCCATTGACCTGATGTCCCCATCCCTGATGTCCCCATTGACGTTGTGTCCATGTGTCCCCATTGACCTGATGTCCCCATTGACGTTGTGTCCTTGTGACCCCATCCTTGGTGTCCCCATTGACCTCATGTCCCCCCGTCCCCATGTCCCCATTGACGTTGTGTCCTGCTGTCCCCATTGACCTGATGTCCCCATTGACCTGATGTCCCCATTGACCTGATGTCCTCATTGACCTGATGTCCCCATCCCTGATTTCCCCATTGACGTTGTGTCCATGTGTCCCCATTGACCTGATGTCCCCATTGACCTGATGTCCCCATCCCTGATGTCCCCATTGACGTTGTGTCCATGTGTCCCCATTGACCTGATGTCCCCATTGACGTTGTGTCCTTGTGACCCCATCCTTGGTGTCCCCATTGACCTCATGTCCCCCCGTCCCCATGTCCCCATTGACGTTGTGTCCTTGTGTCCCCATTGACCTGATGTCCCCATTGACGTTGTGTCCTGGTGTCCCCATCCCTGATGTCCCCATTGACCTGATGTCCCCATCCCTGATGTCCCCATTGACTTTGTGTCCTTGTGTCCCCATTGACCTGATGTCCCCATTGACATTGTGTCCTTGTGTCCCCAACCCTCATGTCTCCATTGACCTGATGTCCCCATTGACATTGTGTCCTGGTGTCCCCATCCTTGGTGTCCCCATCCTTGGTGTCCCCATTGACCTGATGTCCCCATTGACGTTGTGTCCTTGTGTCCCCATCCTTGGTGTCCCCATTGACCTGGTGTCCCCGTTGACCTCATGTCCCCCCGTCCCCATGTCCCCATTGACGTTGTGTCCTGCTGTCCCCATTGACCTGATGTCCCCATTGACCTGATGTCCCCATTGACCTGCTGTCCTCATTGACCTGGTGTCCCCATTGACGTTGTGTCCTTGTGTCCCCCTTGACCTGATGTCCCCATTGACCTGATGTCCCCATTGACCTGGTGTCCCCAACCCTGATGTCCCCATTGACCTGGTGTCCCCAACCCTGATGTCCCCATTGACCTGATGTCCCCATTGATGTTCTGTCCATGTGTCCCCATTGACCTGCTGTCCCCATTGACTTTGTGTCCTTGTGTCCCCATTGACCTCATGTCCCCCCGTCCCCATGTCCCCATTGACGTTGTGTCCTGCTGTCCCCACTGACCTGTTGTCCCCACTGTCCCCATGTCCCCAGCGCCACGGACGACTTCAACCACGGGGTGGCGCTGAGCGCCCGGGCGCTGCGGGACAACGAGCTCTTCACCGTGCGCATCGACCGCATGGTGGACAAGTGGGCGGGGTCCATCGAGATCGGCGTCACCACCCACAGCCCCGCCCACCTGCAGCTGCCCTCCACCATGACCAACCTGCGCTCAGGTGGGTGCCCAACATCCCCATGATGTCCCCATGGGGTCCCCGACATCTCCATGATGTCCCCATGGGTTCCTCAACATCTCCATGGGGTTCCTCAACATCTCCATGATGTCCCCATGGGGTCCCCAACATCTCCATGGGGTCCCCAACATCTCCATGATGTCACTATGGGGTTCATCAGCATCTCCATGGGGTTCCTCAATGTCTCCATGGTGTCCCCAGCATCTCCATGATGTCACCATGGGGTCCCAAACATCTCTATGAGGTTCCTCAACATCCCCATGATGTCCCCATGGGGTCCCCAACATCTCCATGGGGTTCCTCAACATCTCCATGATGTCCCCATGGGTTCCCCAACATCTCCATGGGGTCCCCAACATCTCCATGATGTCACTATGGGGTTCATCAGCATCTCCATGGGGTTCCTCAATGTCTCCATGGTGTCCCCAGCATCTCCATGATGTCACCATGGGGTCCCAAACATCTCTATGAGGTTCCTCAACATCCCCATGATGTCACCATGGGGTCCCCAGCATCTCCATGATGTCACCATGGGGTTCCCCAACATCTCCATGGGGTTCCTCAACATCTCCATGGGGTTCCTCAATGTCTCCATGGTGTCCCCAGCATCTCCATGATGTCACCATGGTGTCCCCAACATCCCCATGATGTCACCATGGGGTCCCCAGCATCTCCATGATGTCACCATGGGGTTCCCCAACATCTCCATGGGGTTCCTCAACATCTCCATGGGGTTCCTCAATGTCCCCATGGTGTCCCCAGCATCTCCATGATGTCCCCATGGGTTCCCCAACATCTCCATGGGGTTCCTCAACATCTCCATGATGTCCCCATGGGGTCCCCAACATCTCCATGATGTCCCCATGGGGTCCCCAACATCTCCATGGTGTCACCATAGGGTCCCCAACATCTCCATGGGGTTCCTCAACATCCCCATGATGTCCCCATGGGTTCCCCAACATCTCCATGGGGTTCCTCAACATCTCCATGGGGTTCCTCAATGTCTCCATGGTGTCCCCAGCATCTCCATGATGTCCCCATGGGTTCCCCAACATCTCCATGGGGTTCCTCAACATCTCCATGATGTCCCCATGGGGTCCCCAACATCTCCATGATGTCCCCATGGGGTCCCCAACATCTCCATGGTGTCACCATAGGGTCCCCAACATCTCCATGGGCTTCCTCAACATCCCCATGATGTCCCCATGGGTTCCCCAACATCTCCATGGGGTTCCTCAACATCTCCATGGGGTTCCTCAATGTCTCCATGGTGTCCCCAGCATCTCCATGATGTCACCATGGGGTCCCCGACATCTCCATGATGTCACAATGGGGGTCCCCAACATCTCCATGGGGTTCCTCAACATCCCCATGATGTCCCCATGGTGTCCCCAACATCTCCATGGGGTTCCTCAACATCTCCATGATGTCCCCATGGGGTTCCTCAACATCTCCATGTGGTTCCTTAGCATCCCCATGATGTCACCATGGGGTCCCCGGCATCTCCATGATGTTCCCATGGTGTCCCCAGCATCTCCATGGTGTCACCATGGGGTTCCTCAACATCTCCATGGGGTTCCTCAACATCCCCATGATGTCACCATGGGGTCCCCGGCATCTCCATGATGTCCCCAAGGGGTCCCCAACATCTCCATGATGTCCCCATGGGGTCCCCAACATCTCCATGATGTCCCCATGGGGTTCCTCAACATCTCCATGGGGTTCCTCAATGTCTCCATGATGTCCCCATGGTGTCCCCAGCATCTCCATGATGTCACCATGGGGTCCCCAACATCTCCATGATGTCACCATGGGGTCCCCAACATCTCCATGGGGTTCCTCAACATCTCCATGATGTCCCCATGGGGTCCCCAATGTCTCCATGGGGTTCCTCAACATCTCCATGATGTCACCATGGGGTTCCTCAACATCTCCATGTGGTTCCTTAGCATCCCCATGATGTCCCCATGGGGTCCCCGACATCTCCATGGGGTTCCTCAACATCCCCATGATGTCCCCATGGGGTCCCCGACATCTCCATGGGGTCCCCAACATCTCCATGATGTCCCCATGGGTTCTCCAACATCTCCATGGGGTTCCTCAATGTCTCCATGGTGTCCCCAGCATCTCCATGATGTCACCATGGGGTCCCCAACATCTCCATGGGGTTCCTCAACATCCCCATGATGTCACCATGGGGTCCCCGACATCTCCATGATGTCACAATGGGGTTCCTCAACATCTCCATGGGGTTCCTCAGCATCCCCATGATGTCCCCATGGGGTCCCCAATGTCTCCATGGGGTTCCTCAACATCTCCATGATGTCACCATGGGGTTCCTCAACATCTCCATGTGGTTCCTCAACATCTCCATGATGTCCCCATGGGGTCCCCAACATCTCTATGGGGGTTCCTCAACATCCCCATGATGTCACCATGGGGTCCCCGACATCTCCATGATGTCCCCATGGGGTCCCCAACATCTCCATGGGGTTCCTCAACATCTCCATGATGTCCCCATGGTGTCCCCAACATCTCCATGGGGTTCCTCAACATGCCCATGATGTCCCCATGGGGTCCCCGACATCTCCATGATGTCACCATGGGGTTCCTCAGCATCTCCATGGTGTCCCCAGCATCTCCATGATGTCCCCATGGGGTCCCCAACATCTCCATGGGGTTCCTCAACATCTCCATGATGTCACCATGGGGTACCCAACATCTCTATGGGGTTCCTCAACAACTCCATAATGTCCCCATGGGGTCCCCGACATCTCCATGATGTCACCATGGGGTTCCTTAACATCTCCATGGGGTTCCTCAACATCCCCATGATGTCCCCATGGGGTCCCCAACATCTCCATGATGTCACCATGGGGTCCCAAACATCTCCATGGGGTCCTCAACATCCCCATGATGTCCCCATGGGGTCCCCGACATCTCCATGATGTCACCATGGGGTTCCTCAGCATCTCCATGGTGTCCCCAGCATCTCCATGATGTCCCCATGGGGTCCCCAACATCTCCATGGTGTCACCATGGGGTTCCTCAGCATCTCCATGGGGTTCCTCAACATCTCCATGATGTCCCCATGGTGTCCCCAACATCTCCATGGGGTTCCTCAACATCTCCATGATGTCCCCATGGGGTCCCCAACATCTCCATGGGGTTCCTCAACATCCCCATGGTGTCCCCATGGTGTCCCCAGCATCTCCATGGGGTTCCTCAACATCCCCATGATGTCCCCATGGGGTCCCCAACATCTCCATGGGGTTCCTCAACATCCCCATGGTGTCCCCAACATTTCCTCAATGTCCCCATGGTGTCCCCAACATCTCCATGGGGTTCCTCAACATCCCCATGGTGTCCCCATGGTGTCCCCAACATCTCCATGGGGTTCCTCAATGTCCCCATGATGTCCCCATGGTGTCCCCAATATCTCCATGGGGTTCCTCAACATCTCCATGATGTCCCCATGGGGTCCCCAACATCTCCATGATGTCACCATGGGGTTCCTCAGCATCTCCATGGGGTTCCTCAACATCTCCATGGGGTTCCTCAACATCCCCATGATGTCCCCATGGGGTCCTCAACATCCCCATGATGTCCCCATGGGGTCCCCGACATCTCCATGATGTCACCATGGGGTTCCTCAACATCTCCATGGGGTTCCTTAACATCTCTATGGGGTTCCTCAACATCCCCATGATGTCCCCATGGGGTCCCCAACATCTCCATGGTGTCACCATGGGGTTCCTCAGCATCTCCATGGGGTTCCTTAACATCTCTATGGGGTTCCTCAACATCTCCATGATGTCCCCATGGTGTCCCCAACATCTCCATGGGGTTCCTCAATGTCCCCATGGTGTCCCCATGGTGTCCCCAGCATCTCCATGGGGTTCCTCAACATCTCCATGATGTCCCCATGGGGTCCCCAACATCTCCATGGGGTTCCTCAACATCCCCATGATGTCCCCATGGTGTCCCCAACATCTCCCCAATGTCCCCATGGTGTCCCCAACATCTCCATGGGGTTCCTCAACATCCCCATGATGTCCCCATGGTGTCCCCAACATCTCCATGGGGTTCCTCAACATCCCCATGATGTCCCCATGGGGTCCCCAGCATCTCCATGGGGTTCCTCAACATTCCCATGGTGTCCCCAACATTTCCCCAATGTCCCCATGGTGTCCCCAACATCTCCATGTGGTTCCCCAACATCTCCATGGTGTCCCCATGGTGTCCCTATGGTGTCCCCAGCATCTCCATGGGGTTCCTCAACATCCCCATGGTGTCACCATGGGGTCCCAAACATCTCCATGGGGTTCCTCAACATCTCCATGATGTCCCCATGGGGTCCCCAACATCTCCATGGGGTTCCTCAACATCCCCATGATGTCCCCATGGGGTCCCCAACATCTCCATGGTGTCCCCAATATCTCCCCAATGTCCCCATGGTGTCCCCAACATCTCCATGGGGTTCCTCAACATCTCCATGATGTCCCCATGGGGTCCCCAACATCTCCATGGGGTTCCTCAATATCTCCATGATGTCCCCATGGGGTCCCCAACATCTCCATGGGGTTCCTCAACATCCCCATGATGTCACCATGGGGTCCCCAACATCTCCATGGGGTTCCTCAATGTCCCCATGGTGTCCCCATGGTGTCCCCAGGCACGTGGATGATGACGGGGAACGGGGTGATGCACAACGGGACCACCGTGCTGGACGAGTACGGCCACAACCTGGACCGCCTCAAGGTGGGGACATTGGGGACATCGCCGGGGTGGGGGGGGACACTGGGGACACCAGGGTGTTGGGTTTGGGGACATTGGGGGTGGATTTGGGGACATTGGGGACACTGGAGTTGGGTTTGGAGGCATCATGAGGTGGGTTTGGGGACATCAAGAGGTGGGTTTGAGGGACGTGGGGCCATCATGAAGTGGGATTGGGGACATTGGGGACATTGGGGACATCATGAGGTGGGTTTGGGGACATCATGAGGTGGGTTTGGGGACATTGGGGACATCAGGGTGTTGGGTTTGGGGACATTGGGGACATGATGAGGTGGGTTTGGGGACATTGTGAAGTGAGTTTGGGGACATTAGGGACATTGGGGACATCAGGGTGTTGGGTTTGGGGACATTGGGGACACCAGAGGGTGGGTTTGGGGACATGATGAGGTGGATTTGGGGACATCATGAGGTGGGTTTGGGGACATTAGGGACATTGGGGACATCAGGGTGTTGGGTTTGGGGACATTGGGGACACCAGAGGGTGGGTTTGGGGACATGATGAGGTGGATTTGGGGACATCATGAGGTGGGTTTGGGGACATTAGGGACATTGGGGACATCAGGGTGTTGAGTTTGGGGACACTGGGGACATGATGAGGTGGGTTTGGGGACATCATGAAGTGGGTTTGGGGACATTAGGGACATTGGGGACATCAAGAGGTGGGTTTGAGGGACCTGGGGACATCAGGGTGTTGGGTTTGGGGACATTGGGGACACCAGGTTGTTGGGTTTGGGGACATTGGGGACATCATGAAGTGGGTTTGGGGACATTAGGGACATTGGGGACATCAGGGTGTTGGGTTTGGGGACACTGGGGACATGATGAGGTGGGTTTGGGGACATCATGAAGTGGGTTTGGGGACATTTAGGGACATTGGGGACATCAGGGTGTTGGGTTTGGGGACACTGGGGACATGATGAGGTGGATTTGGGGACATCATGAAGTGGGTTTGGGGACATTAGGGACATTGGGGACATCAGGGTGTTGGGTTTGGGGACACTGGGGACATGATGAGGTGGATTTGGGGACATCATGAAGTGGGTTTGGGGACATTAGGGACATTGGGGACATCAGGGTGTTGGGTTTGGGGACACTGGGGACACCAGAGGGTGGGTTTGGGGACATGATGAGGTGGGTTTGGGGACATCATGAAGTGGGTTTGGGGACATTAGGGACATTGGGGACATCAAGAGGTGGGTTTGAGGGACCTGGGGACATCAGGGTGTTGGGTTTGGGGACATTGGGGACACCAGGGGGTGGGTTTGGGGACATCATGAGGTGGGTTTGGGGACATTAGGGACATTTGGGACATCAGGGTGTTGGGTTTGGGGACATTGGGGACACCAGAGGGTGGGTTTGGGGACATGATGAGGTGGGTTTGAGGGACCTGGGGACATCAGGGTGTTGGGTTTGGGGACATTGGGGACACCAGGGGGTGGGTTTAATGACCCTTGGGGACAATGGGGACACTGGGGTGTTGAGTCTGGGGACATTGGGGACATTGGGGTTGACTTTGGGGCCACCAAGGGCTGGATCTATGACCCTTGGGGACATTGGGGACATCATGGTGTTGGGTTTGGGGACATTGGGGACACCAGGACATTGGGTTTGGGGACATTGGAGACACCAGGGGGTAGGTTTGTGACCACTGGGGATAGTAGGGGTGGGTTTAATGGCCCTTGGGGACATTGGGGACACCAGGGTGTTGGGTTTGGGGACACTGGGGACATCATGGTGTTGGGTTTGGGGACACTGGGGACACTGGGGACATTGGGGTTGACTCTGGGGCCACCAAGAGGTGAGTTTGGGGCCACCAAGGGTTGGATCTATGACCCTTGGGGCCACCAATGGGTGGATCTATGACCCTTGGGGACACCAATGGGTGGATCTATGACCCTTGGGGACATTGGGGGCACTGGAGCGTTGAGTCTGGGGACACTGGGGACATTGGGGTTCACTTTGGGGCCACCAAGGGTTGGATCTATGACCCTTGGGGCCACCAAGGGTTGAGTTTGGGGCTACCAAGGGTTGGATCTATGACCCTTGGGGACACCAAGGGTTGGATCTCCGACCCTTGGGGACATTGGGGTTGACTTTGGGGCCACCAAGGGCTGGATCTATGACCCTTGGGGCCACCAATGGGTGGATCTATGACCCTTGGGGCCACCAAGGGTTGGATCTATGACCCTTGGGGCCACCAATGGGTGGATCTATGACCCTTGGGGACATCGGGGACATTGGGGTTGACTTTGGGGCCACCAAGGGATGACTTTGGGGCTACCAAGGGTTGGATCTATGACCCTTGGGGCCACCAATGGGTGGATCTATGACCCTTGGGGCCACCAAGGGTTGGATCTATGACCCTTGTGGCCACCAATGGGTGGATCTATGACCCTTGGGGCCACCAAGGGTTGGATCTATGACCCTTAGGGCCACCAATGGGTGGGTCTATGACCCTTGGGGCCACCAAGGGTTGGATCTATGACCCTTGGGGCCACCAATGGATGGATCTATGACCCTTGGGGCCACCAAGGGTTGGATCTATGACCCTTGGGGCCACCAATGGGTGGATCTATGACCCTTGGGGCCACCAAGGGTTGAGTTTGGGGCTACCAAGGGTTGGATCTATGACCCTTGGGGACACCAAGGGTTGGATCTCCGACCCTTGGGGACATTGGGGTTGACTTTGGGGCCACCAATGGGTGGATCTATCACCCTTGGGGACACCAATGGCTGGATCTATGACCCTTTGGACCACCAAGGGTTGGATCTATGACCCTTGGGGCCACCAAGGGTTGGATCTATGACCCTTGGGGCCACCAAGGGTTGGATCTCCGACCTTTGGGGACATTGGGGTTGACTTTGGGGACACCAATGGGTGGATCTATGACCCTTGGGGCCACCAAGGGTTGGATCTATGACCCTTGGGGCCACCAATGGGTGGATCTATGACCCTTGGGGCCACCAAGGGTTGGATCTACAACCCCTGGGGACACCAATGGGTGGATCTATGACCCTTGGGGACACCAATGGCTGGATCTATGACCCTTGGGGCCACCAAGGGTTGATTTGGGGCTACCAAGGGTTGGATCTATGACCCTTAGGGCCACCAATGGGTGGGTCTATGACCCTTGGGGACACCAGGGGGTGGGTCTATGACCCTTGGGGCCACCAATGGGTGGATCTATGACCCTTGGGGCCACCAATGGGTGGATCTATGACCCTTGGGGCCACCAAGGGTTGAGTTTGGGGCTACCAAGGGTTGGATCTATGACCCTTGGGGACACCAAGGGTTGGATCTCCGACCCTTGGGGACATTGGGGTTGACTTTGGGGCCACCAATGGGTGGATCTATCACCCTTGGGGACACCAATGGCTGGATCTATGACCCTTTGGGCCACCAAGGGTTGGATCTATGACCCTTGGGGCCACCAATGGGTGGATCTATGACCCTTGGGGCCACCAATGGGTGGATCTATGACCCTTGGGGACACCAATGGGTGGATCTATGACCCTTGGGGCCACCAAGGGTTGATTTGGGGCCACCAAGGGTTGGATCTATGACCCTTGGGGCCACCAATGGTTGGATCTATGACCCTTGGGGCCACCAAGGGTTGATTTGGGGCCACCAAGGGTTGGATCTATGACCCTTGGGGCCACCAATGGGTGGATCTATGACCCTTGGGGCCACCAATGGGTGGGTCTATGACCCTTGGGGACACCAGGGGGTGGATCTATGACCCTTGGGGCCACCAAGGGTTGAGTTTGGGGCCACCAATGGTTGGATCTATGACCCTTGGGGACACCAAGGGTTGGATCTCCGACCCTTGGGGACATTGGGGTTGACTTTGGGGCCACCAATGGGTGGATCTATGACCCTTGGGGACACCAAGGGTTGGATCTATGACCCTTGGGGCCACCAATGGGTGGATCTATGACCCTTGGGGACATCGGGGACATTGGGGTTGACTTTGGGGCCACCAAGGGATGACTTTGGGGCTACCAAGGGTTGGATCTATGACCCTTGGGGCCACCAATGGGTGGGTCTGTGACCCTTGGGGCCACCAATGGGTGGGTTTATGACCCTTGGGGCCACCAATGGCTGGATCTATGACCCTTGGGGCCACCAAGGTTTGAGTTTGGGGCTACCAAGGGTTGGATCTATGACCCTTGGGGCCACCAATGGCTGGATCTATGACCCTTGGGGCCACCAAGGGTTGGATCTCCGACCTTTGGGGACATTGGGGTTGACTTTGGGGACACCAATGGGTGGATCTATGACCCTTGGGGCCACCAAGGGTTGATTTGGGGCCACCAAGGGTTGGATCTATGACCCTTGGGGCCACCAATGGGTGGATCTATGACCCTTGGGGCCACCAATGGGTGGGTCTATGACCCTTGGGGACACCAGGGGGTGGATCTATGACCCTTGGGGCCACCAAGGGTTGAGTTTGGGGCCACCAATGGTTGGATCTATGACCCTTGGGGACACCAAGGGTTGGATCTCCGACCCTTGGGGACATTGGGGTTGACTTTGGGGCCACCAATGGGTGGATCTATCACCCTTGGGGACACCAATGGCTGGATCTATGACCCTTTGGGCCACCAAGGGTTGGATCTATGACCCTTGGGGCCACCAATGGGTGGATCTATGACCCTTGGGGCCACCAATGGGTGGATCTATGTCCCTTGGGGCCACCAATGGCTGGATCTATGACCCTTGGGGCCACCAAGGGTTGAGTTTGGGGCTACCAAGGGTTGGATCTATGACCCTTGGGGCCACCAATGGCTGGATCTATGACCCTTGGGGCCACCAAGGGTTGGATCTCCGACCTTTGGGGACATTGGGGTTGACTTTGGGGACACCAATGGGTGGATCTATGACCCTTGGGGCCACCAAGGGTTGATTTGGGGCTACCAAGGGTTGGATCTATGACCCTTAGGGCCACCAATGGGTGGGTCTATGACCCTTGGGGCCACCAAGGGTTGGATCTATGACCCTTGGGGCCACCAATGGATGGATCTATGACCCTTGGGGCCACCAAGGGTTGGATCTATGACCCTTGGGGCCACCAATGGCTGGATCTATGACCCTTGGGGCCACCAAGGGTTGGATCTATGACCCTTGGGGACACGGTGTCCGTTGTCATTGTCCCCAGGCGGGGGACACGGTGGGCGTGCTGCGCCGGGACGACGGGACGCTCCATTTCTTCGTGAACGGGGTGGCCCAGGGACCCGCCGCCTGGAACGTCCCCCCCAACGTGTTCGCCGTGGTGGATCTGTACGGGCAGGCGGCGCAGGCCACCATCCTGGAGGAGGGCGGTGAGGGGACATTGGGGACACTTGAGGACATTGGGGACATTGGGGACACTTGGGGACATCAGTGGGGAGACATAGGGTGGGAACAGGGGGAAGTTTGGGGAGGGTTGGGGACACCAGAGTTGGGTTTGGGGACATTGTGGGGTGGGTTTGGGGGCACTTGTGGACATTTGGGGACACTTGGGGACATTGGGGACACTTGGGGACACTTGGGACATCACCGGGGAGACACAGGGAGGGAACAGGGGGAGGTTTGGGGGGGCTTGGGGACATCAGAGTTGGGTTTGGGGACATTCTGGGGTGGGTTTGGGGACACCAGGGAGTGGGTTTGGGGACACTTGGGACATTTGGGGACACTTGGGGACATTGGGGACACTTGGGGACATCAGCGGGGAGACACAGGGAGGGAACAGGGGGAGGTTTGGGGGGGCTTGGGGACATCAGAGTTGGGTTTGGGGACACTGGGGACATCAAGGGGTGGGTTTGGGGACATTGGAGACATCAGGGGGTGGGTTTGGAGACCTTGGGGACATTTGGGGACATTGGGGACACTTGGGGACATCACTGGGGAGACATAGGGTGGGAACAGGGGGAGGTTTGGGGGGGCTTGGGGACATCAGAGTTGGGTTTGGGGACATTCTGGGGTGGGTTTGGGGACACCAGGGAGTGGGTTTGGGGACATTGGGGACACTTGGGGACATTTGGGGACATTGGGGACACTTGGGGACATCACTGGGAGACACAGGGTGGGAGCAGGGGGAGGTTTGGGGGGGCTTGGGGACACCTGAGTTGGGTTTGGGGACATTGTGGGGTGGGTTTGGGGGCACTTGTGGACATTTGGGGACACTTGGGGACATTGGGGACACTTGGGGACACTTGGGACATCACTGGGGAGACACAGGGAGGGAACAGGGGGAGGTTTGGGGGGGCTTGGGGACATCAGGGGGTGGGTTTGGGGACATTGGAGACATCAGGGGGTGGGTTTGGGGACATTGGGGACACTTGGGGACATTGGGGACACTTGGGGACATCAGCAGAGACACGTAGGGTGGGAACAGGGGGAGGTTTGGGGGGGGTTGGGGACATCAGAGTTGGGTTTGGGGACATTCTGGGGTGGGTTTGGGGACACCAGGGAGTGGGTTTGGGGACACTTGGGACATTTGGGGACACTTGGGGACATTGGGGACACTTGGGGACATCAGCGGGGAGACACAGGGAGGGAACAGGGGGAGGTTTGGGGGGGCTTGGGGACATCAGAGTTGGGTTTGGGGACACTGGAGACATCAGGGGGTGGGTTTGTAGACATTGGGGACACTTGGGGACATTGGGGACACTTGGGGACATCAGCAGAGACACGTAGGGTGGGAACAGGGGGAGGTTTGGGGGGGGTTGGGGACATCAGAGTTGGGTTTGGGGACATTCTGGGGTGGGTTTGGGGGCACTTGGGGACATTTGGGGACACTTGGGGACATTGGGGACATTGGGGACACTTGGGGACATCACTGGGGAGACATAGGGTGGGAACAGGGGGAGGTTTGGGGGGGCTTGGGGACATCAGAGTTGGGTTTGGGGACATTCTGGGGTGGGTTTGGGGACACCAGGGAGTGGGTTTGTGGACACTTGGGACATTTGGGGACACTTGGGGACATTGGGGACACTTGGGGACATTGGGGACACTTGGGGACATCACTGGGGAGACACAGGGTGGGAACAGGGGGAGGTTTGGGGGGGCTTGGGGACATCAGAGTTGGGTTTGGGGACACTGGGGACATCAAGGGGTGGGTTTGGGGACATTGGAGACATCAGGGGGTGGGTTTGGAGACATTGGGGACACTTGGGGACATTTGGGGACATTGGGGACACTTGGGGACATCACTGGGGAGACAAAGGGTGGGAACAGGGGGAGGTTTAGGGACATTGGGGACATCAGAGTTGGGTCTGGGGACATGAGGGGGTGGCTTTGGGGACACTTGGGGACACTTGGGACATCACCGGGGAGACACAGGGAGGGAACAGGGCGAGGTTTGGGGACATTGGGGACATCAGAGTTGGGCTTGGGGACACTTGGGGACACTTGGGGACACTTGGGACATCACTGGGGAGACATAGGGAGGGAACAGGGGGAGGTTTGGGGGGGCTTGGGGACATCAGAGTTGGGTTTGGGGACACTTGGGGACATTGGGGACACTTGGGGACATCACTGGGGAGACACAGGGAGGGAACGGGGGAGGTTTGGGGACATTGGGGACATCAGAGTTGGGTTTGGGGACACTTGGGGACATCACCGGGGAGACACAGGGAGGGAACAGGGCGAGGTTTGGGGGGGCTTGGGGACATCAGAGTTGGGTTTGGGGACACTTGGGGACATTGGGGACACTTGGGGACATCACTCGGGAGAAATAGGGAGGGAACGGGGGGAGGTTTGGGGACATTGGGGACATCAGAGTTGGGTTTGGGGACACTTGGGGACATTGGGGACACTTGGGGACATCACTGGGGAGACACAGGGAGGGATCAGGGGGAGGTTTGGGGCCACCATGGGTGTCTTTGGGGACATTGGGGACATTGGGGACACTGGGGGACATCAGCAGAGACACGTAGGGTGGGAACAGGGGGAGGTTTGGGGACATTGGGGACATCAGAGTTGGGTTTGGGGACACTTGGGGACATTGGGGACACTTGGGGACATCACTGGGGAGTCATAGGGAGGGAACAGGGGGAGGTTTGGGGACATTGGGGACATCAGAGTTGGGTTTGGGGACACTTGGGGACATTGGGGACACTTGGGGACATCACTGGGGAGACACAGGGAGGGAACAGGGGGAGGTTTGGGGACATTGGGGACATCAGAGTTGGGTTTGGGGACACTTGGGGACATTGGGGACACTTGGGGACATTGGGGACACTTGGGGACATCACTGGGGAGACACAGGGAGGGAACAGGGGGAGGTTTGGGGGGGCTTGGGGACATCAGAGTTGGGTTTGGGGACACTTGGGGACATTGGGGACACTTGGGGACATCACTGGGGAGACACAGGGAGGGAATGGGGGGAGGTTTGGGGCCACCATGGGTGTCTTTGGGGACACTTGGGGACATCGCGGTGCCTTGGGTGCCACTTGTGTCCCTTCCCCTCCTCCCGTCCCCAAGCAGAGGTGACACCCCTATCGGGCGACGACGCCGACGGTGACACCCCGGGGTCCCCCGAAAGCGTCCCCAGCGGGTCCTCACCCCCCCCGTCGGGTTCGGGGACGTCCCCGTGTCCCCAAGGTGACCTGCGGTTCCACCGGCGCCACGGCAGCAACGCCATCGTCACCAACGGCGGCCGCACCGCGCTGCGCCAGAACTGCCGCTCCGAGTTCAACGACGCCATCGTCATCTCCAACCGGTCAGGGGACAGCGGCGTCACCCAGTGTCACCTCCCCCCGCCACCCCGGGGATGTCCCCGGGGTCACCCGGGGTCACCCCAATGTCCCCAACTCCCTAGAGATGCGCCCATGAGGTCGATGGCGCCGTCGGCAGCGCCAATGGGCCATGGGGACAATGGGGACACCCAGTGTCACACCCCCCCAAATGTCACCAGGGGTCACCTAGAGTCACCTGAGGTCACCTGGGGTCATCCAGGGTCACCTCCCCCCCAACAGATGTCCCCGGGGTCACCCCAATGTCCCCAACCCCCTAGAGATGCGCCCATGAGGTCGATGACGCCGTCGGCAGCGCCAATGGGTCATGGGGACAATGGGGACACCCAATGTCACACCCCCCCCAAATGTCACCCAGTGTCACCAGGGGTCACCCAGTGTCACCTGGGGTCATCTGGGGTCATCCGGGGCCACCCAGTGTCACTAGGGGTCACCCCAATGTCCCCAACCCCCTAGAGATGCGCCCATGAGGTCGATGGCGCCGTTGGCAGCGCCAATGGGTCATGGGGACAATGGGGACACCCAGTGTCACACCCCCCCCAAATGTCACCCAGTGTCACCAGGGGTCACCCAGTGTCACCTGGGGTCATCTGGGGTCATCCAGGGTCACCCGGGGTCACCCCAATGTCCCCAACCCCCTAGAGATGCGCCCATGAGGTCGATGGCGCCGTCGGCACCGCCAATGGGTCATGGGGACAATGGGGACACCCAGTGTCACACCCCCCCCAAATGTCACCCAGTGTCACCCGGGGTCACCCAGTGTCACCTGGGGTCACCTGGGGTCATCCAGGGTCACCCGGGGTCACCCCAATGTCCCCAACCCCCTAGAGATGCGCCCATGAGGTCGATGGCGCCGTCGGCAGCGCCAATGGGTCATGGGGACAATGGGGACACCCAGTGTCACACCCCCCCCAAATGTCACCAGGAGTTACCTGGGGTCATCCAGGGTCATCCGGGGTCACCCAGTGTCACTTGAGGTCACCCCAATGTCCCCAACCCCCTAGAGATGCGCCCATGAGGTCGATGGCGCCGTCGGCAGCGCCAATGGGTCATGGGGACAATGGGGACACCCAGTGTCACACCCCCCCCAAATGTCACCAGGGGTCACCTGGGGTCATCCAGTGTCACCCGGGGTCACCCAGTGTCACTTGGGGTCACCCCAATGTCCCCAACCCCCTAGAGATGCGCCCATGCGGTCGATGTCGCCGTCGGCAGCGCCAATGGGTCATGGGGACAATGGGGACACCCAATGTCACACCCCCCCCAAATGTCACCAGGGGTCACCTAGAGTCACCTGGGGTCACCCAGTGTCACCTGGGGTCACTTGGGGTCATCCGGGGTCACCCCAATGTCCCCAACCCCCTAGAGATGCGCCCATGAGGTCGATGGCGCCGTCGGCAGCGCCAATGGGTCATGGGGACAATGAGGACACCCAGTGTCACACCCCCCCCAAATGTCACCCAGTGTCACCAGGGGTCACCCAGTGTCACCTGGGGTCATCTGGGGTCATCCGGGGCCACCCAGTGTCACTTGGGGTCACCCCGATGTCCCCAACCCCCTAGAGATGCGCCCATGAGGTCGATGGCGCCGTTGGCACCGCCAATGGGTCATGGGGACAATGGGGACACCCAGTGTCACACCCCCCCCAAATGTCACCAGGGGTCACCTAGAGTCACCTGGGGTCATCCAGTGTCATCCAGGGCCACTCAGGGTCACTTGGGGTCACCCCAATGTCCCCAACCCACTAGAGCTGTTCCCATGAGTCCAATGACACCCTTGTCATCTCCAACCCATCAGTGTCACCCCAAAGTGTCCCCCCCATGCCCCAAATGTCCCCATTGCCCCCAATGTCCCCATTGACCCCATTGACCCCAATGCCCCCAATGTCCCCAATGCCCCCAGTGTCCCCAATGTCCCCAGTGTCCCCATTGTCCCCAATGTCCCCAGTGTCCCCAATGTCCCCAATGTCCCCAATGTCCCCAGTGTCCCCAGTGTCCCCAATGTCCCCAGTGTCCCCAATGTCCCCAGTGTCCCCAATGTGCCCATTGTCCCCAATGTCCCCAATGTCCCCAATGTCCCCATTGACCCCAATGTCCCCAATGTCCCCAGTGTCCCCATTGACCCCAATGTCCCCAATGTCCCCAGTGTCCCCAATGTGCCCATTGTCCCCAATGTCCCCAATGTCCCCATTGACCCCAATGTCCCCAGTGTCCCCAATGTCCCCATTGTCCCCAATGTCCCCAGTGTCCCCATTGACCCCAATGTCCCCAGTGTCCCCAATGTCCCCAATGTCCCCATTGACCCCAATGTCCCCATTGTCCCCAGTGTCCCCAATGTCCCCAGTGTCCCCAATGTCCCCAGTGTCCCCAATGTCCCCAATGTCCCCAATGTCCCCAGTGTCCCCATTGACCCCAATGTCCCCATTGTCCCCAGTGTCCCCAATGTGCCCAATGTCCCCAATGTCCCCAATGTCCACAATGTCCACATTGCCCCGAATGTCCCCAATGTCCCCATTGCCCCCAATGACCCCAGTGCCCCCAATGTCCCCAGTGTCCCCAATGTCCCCAATGTCCCCAATGTCCCCATTGACCCCAATGTCCCCAGTGTCCCCAATGTCCCCAATGTCCCCAGGGCGCTGCGGGACGGCGAGCTCTTCGAGATCGTCATCCAGAAGATGGTCGATCGCTGGTCGGGCTCCATCGAGGCGGGTGAGGGGACACTTGGGGACACTTGGGGACACCCCGGTCCCGTCGCCGTGTCCCCTGCCCCCCGCCCCCCCCCCATGTCACCCGCTGTCCCCGCAGGTGTCACCGCCATCCGGCCCGAGGAGCTGGAGTTCCCCAACACCATGACGGACATTGACTACGACACCTGGATGCTCAGGTGAGGGACACTTGGGGACACTTGGGGACACCTCGGGCACCTGGGGTCACCTGAGGTCACCTTTGTCCCCAAGGGGCCATCATGGTCACCTGGGGACACCTCGGTCACTTGGGGACACCTGGGTCACCTGGGGACATCTGGGGACCCCTGAGGTCACTTGGGGTCACCTGAGGTCACCCCATGTCCCCTGATGTCCCCATGTCCCCCTGTCCCCATGTCCCCATATCCCCATTGTCCCCGTATCCCATGTCACCATATCCCATGTGCCCCTGTCCCCACGTCCCCATGTCCCCCTGTCCCCATATCCCCCTGTCCCCATGTCCCCATATCCCATGTCCCCATATCCCCATGTCCCCATGTCCCCATATCCCCCTGTCCCCATGTCCCCATATCCCATGTCCCCCTGTCCCCATGTCCCCATGTCCCCATATCCCCCTGTCCCCATGTCCCCCTGTCCCCATGTCCCCATGTCCCCATATCCCCCTGTCTCCATGTCCCCCTGTCCCCATATCCCCATGTCCCCATGTCCCCATGTCCCCCTGTCCCCATGTCCCCATATCCCCATATCCCCCTGTCTCCATGTCCCCCTGTCCCCATATCCCCCTGTCCCCATGTCCCCATATCCCATGTCCCCATATCCCCATGTCCCCATGTCCCCATGTCCCCCTGTCCCCATGTCCCCATGTCCCCATATCCCCATGTCCCCATGTCCCCATATCCCCCTGTCCCCATGTCCCCATATCCCCATGTCCCCATGTCCCCATATCCCCCTGTCTCCATGTCCCCCTGTCCCCATATCCCCCTGTCCCCATGTCCCCATATCCCATGTCCCCCTGTCCCCATATCCCCCTGTCCCCATGTCCCCATATCCCATGTCCCCCTGTCCCCATATCCCCCTGTCCCCATGTCCCCATATCCCCATGTCCCCATGTCCCCATATCCCCATGTCCCCATGTCCCCATATCCCCCTGTCCCCATGTCCCCCTGTCCCCATGTCCCCATATCCCCCTGTCCCCATGTCCCCATGTCCCATATCCCCATATCCCCCTGTCCCCCTGTCCCCATATCCCATGTCCCCATATCCCCCTGTCCCCATGTCCCCATGTCCCCATGTCCCCATATCCGCATGTCCCCATGTCCCCCTGTCCCCATATCCCCATGTCCCCATATCCCCATGTCCCCATGTCCCCATATCCCCCTGTCCCCATGTCCCCCTGTCCCCATATCCCAATGTCCCCCTGTCCCCATTTTCCCATGTCCCCCTGTCCCCATGTCCCCATATCCCCCTGTCCCCATGTCCCCCTGTCCCCATGTCCCCATATCCCCCTGTCCCCATGTCCCCATATCCCATGTCCCCATATCCCCCTGTCCCCATGTCCCCATGTCCCCCTGTCCCCATATCCCCATATCCCCATATCCCCACATCCCCATATCCCCCTGTCCCCATATCCCCCTGTCCCCATATCCCCATATCCCCATATCCCCACATCCCCATATCCCCCTGTCCCCATATCCCCATGTCCCCATATCCCCATATCCCCATGTCCCCATGTCCCATGTCCCCATATCCCATTGTCCCCCCGTCCCCGTCCCCCCGTCCCCGTCCCCACGTCCCTGTCCCCGCAGCGGCACGGCCATCATGCAGGACGGCAACACCATGCGCAACAACTACGGCTGCGACCTGGACGCGCTGGGCACGGGCTCGCGCATCGGCATGATGCGCACGGCGCGCGGCGACCTGCGCTACTTCATCAACGGCAGCGACCAGGGCGTGGCCTGCTCGGGGCTGCCCCCCGGTACGCCGCGCCGCCCCTTTAAGAGAAGGGGAGGGGGCAGACGAGGGGGCGGGGTCACCTGGAGGGGCTGGGAGTGGCCACAGCGCCATAGGGGATATAGGGAGTGGGAGGTGGGAATGGCCCTTTAAGAGATGGGGATGGGGAAGACAAGGGGGTGGAGTCAGGAAAGGGGGTGGAGTCAGGAAAGGGGGTGGAGTCAGGAAAGGGGGCGGGCTCAGCCAAGGGGGCGTGGTCAGACGGAGGGGCTGGGAGTGGCCACAGCGCCATAGGGGATATAGGGAGTGGGAGGTGGGATGGGCCTTTAAGAGGTGGGGATGGGGCAGACAAGGGGGCGGGGTCAGACAAGGGGGAGGAGTCAGCAAAGGGGGCGGGGTCAGCCAGAGGGGCGGGGTCGGTCAAGGGGGAGGGGCTGAGAAATGGCCACAGTGCCATAGGGGATATAGGGAGTGGGGGGTGGGATGGCCCTTTAAGAGATGGGGAGGGGTCAGACAAGGGGGTGGAGACAGCCAAGGGGGTGGAGTCAGCCAAGGGGGCGGGGTCAGCCAGGGGGGCTGGGAGTGGCCACAGCGCCATAGGGGATATAGGGAGTGGGAGGTGGGAATGGCCCTTTAAGAGATGGGGATGGGGAAGACAAGGGGGCGGGGTCAGACAAGGGGGAGGAGTCAGCCAAGGGGGCGGGGTCAGCCAGAGGGGCTGGGAGTGGCCACAGCGCCATAGGGGATATAGGGAGTGGGAGGTGGGATGGGCCTTTAAGAGATGGGGATGGGGAAGACAAGGGGGCGGGGTCAGACAAGGGGGAGGAGTCAGGCAAGGGGGTGGAATCAGGAAAGGGGGTGGGGTCCGACAAGGGGGCGTGGTCAGACGGAGGGGCTGGGAGTGGCCACAGCGCCATAGGGGATATAGGGAGTGGGGTGTAGGATGGCCCTTTAAGAGAAGGGGGTGGAGTCAGGCAAGGGGGTGGAGTCAGCCAAGGGGGCGGGGTCACCTGGAGGGGCTGGGAGTGGCCACAGCGCCATAGGGGATATAGGGAGTGGGGGGTGGGATGGGCCTTTAAGAGGTGGGGATGGGGAAGACAAGGGGGTGGAGGTGGAGTCAGCCAAGGGGGTGGAGTCAGCCAAGGGGGCGGGGTCCGACAAGGGGGCGGGGTCAGCCAGAGGGGCTGGGAGTGGCCACAGCGCCATAGGGGATATAGGGAGTGGGAGGTGGGAATGGCCCTTTAAGAGAAGGGGGTGGAGTCAGCCAAGGGGGTGGAGGTGGAGTCAGCCAAGGGGGTGGAGTCAGACAAGGGGGTGGAGTCAGCCAAGGGGGCGGGGTCAGCCAGGGGGGCTGGGAGTGGCCACAGCGCCATAGGGGATATAGGGAGTGGGAGGTGGGATGGCCCTTTAAGAGAAGGGGGTGGAGTCAGGAAAGGGGGTGGAGTCAGCCAAGGGGGCGGGGTCACCTGGAGGGGCTGGGAGTGGCCACAGCGCCATAGGGGATATAGGGAGTGGGAGGTGGGATGGGCCTTTAAGAGGTGGGGATGGGGAAGACAAGGGGGCGGGGTCAGACAAGGGGGTGGAGTCAGCCAAGGGGGTGGAGTCAGGAAAGGGGGCGGGGTCCGACAAGGGGGCTTGGTCAGACGGAGGGGCTGGGAGTGGCCACAGCGCCATAGGGGATATAGGGAGTGGGGTGTAGGATGGCCCTTTAAGAGAAGGGGGTGGAGTCAGCCAAGGGGGTGGAGTCAGCCAAGGGGGCGGGGTCAGCCAGAGGGGCTGGGAGTGGCCACAGCGCCATAGGGGATATAGGGAGTGGGGGGTGGGAATGGCCCTTTAAGAGATGGGGAGGGGTCAGACAAGGGGGTGGAGACAGCCAAGGGGGTGGAGTCAGCCAAGGGGGTGGAGTCAGCCAAGGGGGCGGGGTCAGCCAGAGGGGCTGGGAGTGGCCACAGCGCCATATGGGATATAGGGAGTGGGAGGTGGGATGGGCCTTTAAGAGATGGGGAGGGGTCAGCCAAGGGGGTGGAGATGGAGTCAGCCAAGGGGGTGGAGTCAGACAAAGGGGTGGAGTCAGCCAAGGGGGTGGGGTCACCTGGAGGGGCTGGGAGTGGCCACAGCGCCATAGGGGATATAGGGAGTGGGAGGTGGGAATGGCCCTTTAAGAGATGGGGAGGGGGAAGACAAGGGGGTGGAGACAGCCAAGGGGGTGGAGTCATGCAAGGGGGTGGAGTCAGGAAAGGGGGTGGAGTCAGCCAAGGGGGCGGGGTCAGCCAGAGGGGCTGGGAGTGGCCACAGCGCCATAGGGGATATAGGGAGTGGGGGGTGGGATGGGCCTTTAAGAGGTGGGGATGGGGAAGACAAGGGGGCGGGGTCAGACAAGGGGGAGGAGTCAGCCAAGGGGGCGGGGTCGGACGGAGGGGCTGGGAGTGGCCACAGCGCCATAGGGGATATAGGGAGTGGGGGGTGGGAATGGCCCTTTAAGAGAAGGGGGTGGAGTCAGCCAAGGGGGTGGAGGTGGAGTCAGCCAAGGGGGTGGAGTCTGCCAAGGGGGCGGGGTCACCCAGAGGGGCTGGGAGTGGCCACAGCGCCATAGGGGATATAGGGAGTGGGAGCTGGGATGGCCCTTTAAGAGATGGGGATGGGGAAGACAAGGGGGCGGGGTCAGACAAGGGGGCGGGGTCACCTGGAGGGGCTGGGAGTGGCCACAGCGCCATAGGGGATATAGGGAGTGGGAGGTGGGAATGGCCCTTTAAGAGATGGGGAGGGGGAAGACAAGGGGGTGGAGACAGGCATAGGGGTGGAGTCAGGAAAGGGGGTGGAGTCAGCCAAGGGGGCGGGGTCACCTGGAGGGGCTGGGAGTGGCCACAGCGCCATAGGGGATATAGGGAGTAGGAGGTGGGAATGGTCCTTTAAGAGATGGGGAGGGGTCAGCCAAGGGGGCGGGGTCAGACAAGGGAGTGGAGTCAGGAAAGGGTGTGGAATCAGGAAAGGGGGCGGGGTCCGACAAGGGGGCGTGGTCAGACGGAGGGGTTGGGAGTGGCCACAGCGCCATAGGGGATATAGGGAGTGGGGTGTAGGATGGCACTTTAAGAGAAGGGGGTGGAGTCAGCCAAGGGGGTGGAGTCAGCCAAGGGGGCGGGGTCAGCCAGAGGGGCTGGGAGTGGCTACAGCGCCATAGGGGATATAGGGAGTGGGGGGTGGGATGGGCCTTTAAGAGGTGGGGATGGGGAAGACAAGGGGGCGGGGTCAGACAAGGGGGAGGAGTCAGCCAAGGGGGCGGGGTCGGACGGAGGGGCTGGGAGTGGCCACAGCGCCATAGGGGATATAGGGAGTGGGGGGTGGGAATGGCCCTTTAAGAGAAGGGGGTGGAGTCAGCCAAGGGGGTGGAGGTGGAGTCAGCCAAGGGGGTGGAGTCTGCCAAGGGGGCGGGGTCACCCAGAGGGGCTGGGAGTGGCCACAGCGCCATAGGGGATATAGGGAGTGGGGGGTGGGATGGGCCTTTAAGAGGTGGGGATGGGGAAGACAAGGGGGCGGGGTCAGACAAGGGGGTGGAGTCAGGAAAGGGGGCGGGGTCCGACAAGGGGGCGTGGTCAGCCAGATGGGCTGGGAGTGGCCACAGCGCCATATGGGATATAGGGAGTGGGAGGTGGGAATGGCCCTTTAACAGATGGGGAGGGGGAAGACATGGGGGTGGAGACAGCCAAGGGGGTGGAGTCATGCAAGGGGGTGGAGTCAGGCAAGGGGGTGGAGTCAGCCAAGGGGGCGGGGTCACCTGGAGGGGCTGGGAGTGGCCACAGCGCCATAGGGGACATAGGGGGTGGGGGGTGGAATGGGCCTTTAAGAGATAGGGAGGGGACAGCCAAGGGGGTGGAGGTGGAGTCAGCCAAGGGGGTGGAGTCAGCCAAGGGGGCGGGGTCAGCCAGAGGGGCTGGGAGTGGCCACAGCGCCATAGGGGATATAGGGAGTGGGAGGTGGGAATGGCCCTTTAAGAGATGGGGATGGGGAAGACAAGGGGGCGGGGTCAGACAAGGGGGAGGAGTCAGCAATGGGGACGGGGTCAGCCAGAGGGGCGGGGTCGGTCAAGGGGGAGGGGCTGAGAAATGGCCACAGTGCCATAGGGGATATAGGGAGTGGGGGGGGGGATGGCCCTTTAAGAGATGGGGAGGGGACAGACAAGGGGGTGGAGACAGCCAAGGGGGTGGAGTCAGACAAGGGGGTGGAGTCAGCCAAGGGGGCGGGGTCAGCCAGAGGGGCTGGGAGTGGCCACAGCGTCATAGGGGATATAGGGAGTGGGAGGTGGGATGGGCCTTAAAGAGGTGGGGATGGGGAAAGACAAGGGGGCGTGGTCAGCCAAAGGGGTGTGGTCAGTCAAGGGGGTGGGGCTGGGAGTGGCCACAGCGCCATAGGGGATATAGGGAGTGGGAGGTGGGATGGCCCTTTAAGAGAAGGGGAGGGGTCAGGCAAGGGGGCGGGGTCAGACAAGGGGGTGGAGTCAGGAAAGGGGGTGGAGTCAGCCAAGGGGGCGGGGTTGGGGAATGGTGGCACCCCTAGAGGGGAAATGGGGAGGGATGGTGGGGGGTGTGATGGCCCTTTAAAAGAAGGGGGGGGCTCCCTATGGCACCTGCTGAGGTGTCCACTGTCCCCATATCCCCATGTCCCCCTGTCCTCATGTCCCCATATCCCCATGTCCCCCTATCCCCATGTCCCCATGTCCCCATGTCCCCATGTCCCCATGTCCCCATATCCCCATGTCCCCCTATCCCCATGTCCCCATGTCCCCATGTCCCCATGTCCCCCTGTCCCCATGTCCCCCTGTCCCCATATCCCCCTGTCCCCATGTCCCCCTGTCCCCATGTCCCCATGTCCCCATGTCCCCATGTCCCCCTGTCCCCATGTCCCCATATCCCCATGTCCCCATATCCCCATGTCCCCCTGTCCCCATGTCCCCATGTCCCCTGTCCCTGTCCCCAGAGGTGTACGCGGTGGTCGATCTGTACGGTCAGTGTGTCCAGGTGTCCCTCACCGGCGCCACCGGCCCCGTTGACAACAGCCAGGCCCCCGCCACCGTCACCGAGAAGCCGTGTCCCCTCCCCTCGCCAGGTACGGACGGGACTGGGGACATGGGGATATGGGGACAGGGGGACATGGGGATATGGGGATATGGGGACATGGGGACAGGGGGATATGGGGACATGGGGATATGGGGACATGGGGACAGGGGGACATGGGGACATTGGGACAAGGGGACAGGGGGACATGGGGACATGGGGATATGGGGACATGGGGACATGGGGACATGGGGACATGGGGACATGGGGATATGGGGATATGGGGACATGGGGACAGGGGGACAGGGGGACATGGGGACATGGGGATATGGGGACATGGGGACATGGGGACATGGGGATATGGGGACATGGGGATATGGGGACATGGGGATATGGGGACAGGGGGACATGGGGACATGGGGACAGGGGGACATGGGGACATGGGGATATGGGGACATGGGGACATGGGGACATGGGGATATGGGGACATGGGGATATGGGGACAGGGGGATATGGGGACATGGGGACATGGGGATATGGGGACATGGGGACGGGGGGATATGGGGACATGGGGACATGGGGACAGGGGGACAGGGGGATATGGGGACATGGGGATATGGGGACATGGGGATATGGGGACATGGGGACATGGGGACAAGGGGACATGGGGACAGGGGGATATGGGGATATGGGGACATGGGGACATTGGGACATGGGGACATGGGGACATGGGGACATGGGGACATTGGGGGAACATGGGGGGCACTGGTGTCCCCAGGGCTGAGGGGAGGGGGGTGGGGTGTCACCCCCCATGTGACATGTCCCCTCCCCGCAACAAGACCCCTCCCATGTCACATATGTCTTGCCCCCCCACCCCCCCATCCCCATGGCCCCCTTGGCCATACCCCCATATGGCCACGCCCCCCTTTTGGCCACGCCCCCACTGACTCCGCCCCTTCCCTCCTAGCTCCTATGGCCATATATGGCCCTTGTGCCCCCCACAATGTCCCCCCCACTGGTTCCCTGCCCCCCTTTGGCCACACCCCCTTTGACCACACCCCCTTGGCCACGCCCCCTTTTAAGCCACGCCCCCACCCCTTCCCTCCCAGCCCCTATGACCATATATGGCCCTTGTGCCCCCCACAATGGTTCCCTGCCCCCCTTGGCCACACCCCCCATTGACCACCGCCTCTTGACCACACCCCCATTGGCCACGCCCCCTTTTGACCACGCCCCCCCCCCGACCCCACCCCTTCCATCCCAGCCCCTATGACCATATCCCCCCACCTTTTCTCTCCCCCCTTGGCCACACCTCCCCTTGGCCACACCCCCTTGGCCATGCCCCCTTTTAGCCACGCCCCCTCTGACTCCGCCCCCTCCGCCACAGCCCCCGGGCCGTGCCAGCGCTTCCAGGGGCGCTGCGGCACCCCTTGGCCACACCCCCCTTGGCCACTCCCTCTTTTGGCCACGCCCCCACTGACTCCGCCCCTTCCCTCCTAGCCTCTATGACCATATATGGCCCTTGTGCCCCCCATAATATCCCTGCACTGGTTCCCTGCCCCAACTTGGCCACACCCCCTTTGACCACACCCACACGACCACGCCCTCTTTTAAACCACGTCCCCACCCCTTCCCTCCCAGCCCCTATGACCATATATGGCCCTTGTGCCCCCCACAATGGTTCCCTGCCCCCCTTGGCCACACCCCCCTTTGACCACACCCCCATTGAGCACACCCCCATGACCACGCCCCCTTTGAAGCCACGCCCCCCCATGACCCCACCCCTTCCCTCCCAGCCCCTATGACCATATCCCCCCACCTTTTCTCTCCCCCATGGCCACACCTCCCCTTGGCCACACCCCCCTTGGC
Organism: Columba livia; assembly: GCF_036013475.1. Lineage (NCBI taxonomy): Eukaryota > Metazoa > Chordata > Aves > Columbiformes > Columbidae > Columba > Columba livia. Next base: position 517,473 of record NC_088634.1, on the reverse strand, counting down.
CACGCCCCCTTTTGGCCACGCCCCCTCTGACTCCGCCCCCTCCTCCGCAGCCCCCGGGCCGTGCCAGCACTTCCAGGGGCACTGCGGCATCCCTTGGCCACACCCCTGGCCACGCCCCCTTTTAGCCACGCCTCCTTTAGCCACGCCCCCTCTGACTCCGCCCCTTCCCTCCTAGCCCCTATGGCCATATATGGCCCTTGTGCCCCCCACAATGTCACCCCACTGGTTCCCTGCCCCCCCTTGGCCACACCCCCTTTGACCACACCCCTTGGCCACGCCCCCTTTTAAGCCACGCCCCCACCCCTTCCCTCCCAGCCCCTATGACCATATATGGCCCTTGTGCCCCCCACAATGGTTCCCTGCCCCCCTTGGCCACACCCCCCTTTGACCACACCCCCATTGAGCACACCCCCATGACCACGCCCCCTTTTAAGCCACGCCCCCCCATGACCCCACCCCTTCCCTCCCAGCCCCTTTGACAATATCCCCCCACCTTTTCTCGCCCCCTTGGCCACACCTCCCCTTGGCCACACCCCCTTTGGCCACGCCCCCTTTTGACCACGCCCCCTCTGACTCCGCCCCCTCTGCCGCAGCCCCCGGGCCGTGCCAGCGCTTCCACGGGCGCTGCGGCATCCCTTGGCCACACCCCCTTGGCCACTCCCCCTTTTAGCCACGCCCCCACTGACTCCGCCCCTTCCCTCCTAGCCCGTATGGCCATATATGGCCCTTGTGCCGCCCACAATGTCCCCCCCACTGGTTCCCTGCCCCCCCTTGGCCACACCCCCCTTTGACCACACCCCCTTGACCACACCCCCATTGGCCACGCCCCCTTTTGACCACGCCCCCACCCCGACCCCACCCCTTCCCTCCCAGCCCCTATGACCATATCCCCCCACCTTTTCTCTCCCCCCTTGGCCACACCTCCCCTTGGCCACACCCCCCTTTGCCACGCCCCCTTTTAGCCACGCCCCCTCTGACTCCGCCCCCTCCGCCGCAGCCCCCGGGCTGTGCCAGCGCTTCCAGGGGTGCTGCAGCACCCCTTGGCCACACCCCCCTTGGCCACTCCCCCTTTTAGCCACGCCCCCACTGACTCCGCCCCTTCCCTCCTAGCCCGTATGGCCATATATGGCCCTTGTGCCCCCCACAATGTCCCCCCACTGGTTCCCTGCCCCCCCTTGGCCACACCCCCTTTGACCACACCCCAATGACCACGCCCCCTTTTAAACCACGCCCCCCCCATGACCCTACCCCTTCCCTCCCAGCCCCTTTGACCATATCCCCCCCACCTTTTCTCACCCCCCTTGGCCACACCTCCCCTTGGCCACACCCCCTTTGGCCACGCCCCCTTTTGGCCACGCCCCCTCTGACTCCGCCCCCTCCGCCGCAGCCCCCGGGCTGTGCCAGCGCTTCCAGGGATGCTGCGGCACCCCTTGGCCACACCCCCTTTGGCCTCTCCCCCTTTTGGCCACACCCCCACTGACTCCGCCTCTTCCCTCCTAGCCCCTATGGCCATATATGGCCCTTGTGCCCCCCACAATGTCCCCCCCACTGGTTCCCTGCCCCCCCTTGGCCACACCCCCTTTGACCCCACCCCCATGACCACGCCCCCTTTTAAGCCACGCCCCCCCCATGACCCTACCCCTTCCCTCCCAGCCCCTATGACCATATCCCCCCACCTTTTCTCTCCCCCCTTGGCCACACCTCCCCTTGGCCACACCCCCCTTCGCCACTCCCCCTTTTGGCCACGCCCTCTCTGACTCCGCCCCTTCCCTCCTAGCTCCTATGGCCATATATGGCCCTTGTGCCCCCCACAATGTCCCCCCCACTGGTTCCCTGCCCCCCCTTGGCCACACCCCCTTTGACCACACCCCTTGGCCACGCCCCCTTTTAAGCCACGCCCCCACCCCTTCCCTCCCAGCCCCTATGACCATATATGGCCCTTGTGCCCCCCACAATGGTTCCCTGCCCCCCTTGGCCACACCCCCCATTGACCACACCCCCTTGGCCACACCCCCATTGGCCACGCCCCCTTTTAAGCCACGCCCCCCCCCCATGACCCTACCCCTTCCCTCCCAGCCCCTTTGACCATATCCCCCCCACCTTTTCTCACCCCCCTGGCCACACCTCCCCTTGGCCACACCCCCTTTCGCCACTCCCCCTTTTGGCCACGCCCTCTCTGACTCCGCCCCTTCCCTCCTAGCCCCTATGGCCATATATGGCCCTTGTGCCCCCCACAATGTCCCCCCACTGGTTCCCTGCCCCCCCTTGGCCACACCCCCCTTTGACCACACCCCCATTGAGCACACCCCCACGACCACGCCCCCTTTTAAGCCACGCCCCCCTCCCCATGACCCTACCCCTTCCCTCCCAGCCCCTATGACCATATCCCCCCACCTTTTCTCACCCCCCTGGCCACACCTCCCATTGGCCACACCCCCCCTTGGCCACGCCCCCTTTTAGCCACGCCCCCTCTGACTCCGCCCCCTCCTCCGCAGCCCCCGGGCCGTGCCAGCGCTTCCACGGGCGCTGCGGGCAGAACGTGGCGCTGGGCGCCGAGGGGCTGGGGGCGGCGCGCGTGTCCGGATACAACCACGGGCTGGTGTTCAGCCGCTCCCACCTGCGGCCCGGAGAGCTCTTCGAGGTGGGCGGGGACACGGGGACACGCCCACTGTGTGGGGGGAGGGGGCGGGGTCACCCGAGGGGGCGGGGTCACAACCCCAGAGGGGAAATGGGGAGGGATGGTATGGGGTGTTATGGCCCTTTAAGAGAAGGGGGCGGAGTCAGACATGGGAGTGGAGACACCCGAAGGGTGGGGCCAGACAAGGGGGGGGCGGGGCTTGGGAATGGCCACACCCCCATAGGGGAAATGGGGAGGGATGGTGTGGGGTGCGATGGCCCTTTAAGAGAAGGGGGCGGGGTCAGACAAGGGGGTGGGGTAGGGCATAGCCACACCCCCATAGGGGAAATAGGGAGGGGTGGTGGGGGGTGTGATGGCCCTTTAAGAGAAGGGGGTGGGGTCGTCCAAGGGGCGGGGCTGGGGAATGGCCACACCCCCATAGGTGAAATGGGGAGGGATGGTGGGGGGTGCGATGGCCCTTTAAGAGAAGGGGGCGAGGACAAGGGGGCGGAGACACCAGGGGGCGGAGTCACCCGAGGGGTGGGGCCAGACTAGGGGGCGGGGCTGGGGATGGCCACACCCCTATAGGGGAAATGGGGAGGGATGGTGTGGGGTGCGATGGCCCTTTAAGAGAAGGGGGCGAGGACAAGGGGGCGGAGTCACCTGGGGTGGAGCCACCCGAGGGGTGGGGCCAGACTAGGGGGCGGGGCTGGGGAAGACCACACCCCCATAGGGGAAATGGGGAGGGATGGTATGGGGTGTGATGGCCCTTTAAGAGAAGGGGCGGGGTCAAACAAGGGGGAGGGGTTAGCTAAGGGGGTGGGATCATCCCAGGGGGCGGGGCTGGGGATGGCCACACCCCCATAGAGGAAATGGGGAGGGATGGTGTGGGGTGCGATGGCCCTTTAAGAGAAGGGGGCGGGGTCAGACAAGAGGGTGGGGTAGGGCATAGCCACACCCCCATAGGGGAAATGGGGAGGGGTGGTGGGGGGTGTGATGGCCCTTTAAGAGAAGGGGGTGGGGTCGTCCAAGGGGCGGGGCTGGGGAATGGCCACACCCCCATAGGGGAAATGGGGAGGGATGGTGTGGGGTGCGATGGCCCTTTAAGAGAAGGGGGCGGGGTCGGACAAAGGGGCGGAGACACCTGGGAGACACCCCTCTCTAAGCCCCGCCCCCTGGCTCCTCCCCCATTAACCCCAGTTAGAACCTGAATGGGGGTGGGGTGGGGTGTCACATGGGGGTGGAGCCTTGCGTAGCCCCGCCCCCTCTCTATGCCCCGCCCCCCGGCTCCTCCCACTTTAACCCCAGTTAGAACCTGAATGGGGGGGGTGGGGTGGGGTGTCATGGGGGTGGAGCCTTGCGTAGCCCCTCCCCCCCCTCTATGCCCCGCCCCCGGCTCCTCCCCCTTAAACCCCAGTTAGAACCTGAATGGGGGGGGCTCACGGGCGGAGCCTTGCATAGCCTCGCCCCCTTCTCTAA